>NW_025207189.1:9929-12657 GCF_004010195.1 Chiloscyllium plagiosum | reverse complement strand
AAAGTGGATCCAATCATGATGCACTATCTGATGATCAACCTTTCAGCTTCAGAACTCATGCGAGGTCACCTTAATGCAGTGGAAGCTCAGATTGCCTCAGATTGCTATCTGTCGTTCAGCAGATTATGAGGATTAGTGAGATTCAGTCCTTGCAGGTAGCAGAGGTTTTACAGAGCAAAAACCTGTTGTTTGCACAGAACTACAGCATCGAAGCTCTCCAGACAACCACTCTATCTGTGTCCTTCCTGCTGCCTGTCAACTAGCCAGTCCAGATACTGTTACCCATCTTAAGATTGTGCATTACTGACAAGGCTAGTATGTATTACCAATCCGTGAGAAGGTATTGGTGAGCTGGCTCTTGAAACACTGCAGTCTATGATACTCTGCTCAGCACTTTGTACTTTCTGGTAGTGACTCCTGTCCTCTAGGCATCAAATGGAATGAGCTCCAAACCTTGCATTCACCAGTGTCTGTTAGTTTTCTTCCAGTCTTCTACCCCAAATTGCTATAGGGAGAGGTTGAACAGGCTGGGGCTGTTTTGCCTGGAGTGTCGGAGGCTGAGGAGGGACCCTATAGAGGTTTATAAAATCATGAGGGGCATGGATAGGATAAATAGACAAAGTCTTTTCACTGGGGTGGGGGAGTCCAGAACAAAAGGGCAAAGTTTTAGGGTGAGAGGGGAAAGATATAAAAGAGACCTAAGGGGCAACTTTTTCACACAGAGGGTGGTACATGTATGGAATGAGCTGCCAGAGGAAGTTGTGGAGGCTGGTACAATTACAACATTTAAAATGCATCTGGATGGCTATATAAATAGGAAGGGCTTGGAGGGATATGGGCCGGGTGCTGGCAGGTGGGACTAGGTTGGGTTGGGGTATCTGGTTGGCATGGATGGGTTGGACCAAAGGGTCTGTTTCCATGCTGTACATCTCTATGCCTCTCTATGACTCTATGACCTTTTCAATCTTTGCTCTCTAACCTGTTCACAACTTCAGTTCCACATTTGGTCTCAAGGTGAGATTCTGGCCTTATATTCACAGAATGATGACGATTCCCAAATTCCATGGACCTCCAAAATTTTTCTACTGTGCCAGTTCATCTGCCACTGCAAGCCTCATTTATCTCTGTGTTGCTTCTGGACATGTGTATTTTTGTGAATTGTCGGCTGCTCTCCCACATTCCAATGTCTGTAAATTTAAGGTAATCAAAATCTCTGCTGTCTGCATCCTTACATCAACTTCCTTTCTATTGCCACTCATGTTCTAGCAACACCTTAATCTCAGATTATTTTCAAATCCCTTCACAATCTTGTTCTCTTTGTTCCCTGTGAACTCTTCATCCCTGCAATCTTCAAGATATTTGTAATCACCGAATTCTAGTCACTTCAGTGTCCCTGATTTTAATTGTTCCGTCAGTGGCAGCACCTTCCACTATGCAGGCCCTAAGCTGTATGCATTTTATTCTGTTAAAGGGGCTATATAAAAGAAGTTGTTGTTGATACTTGTGCAAGTATCATTTTATTTGTTGAATGAAATGTACTGTCTTTGAGTTTTGTAAGCATAGAAGTGGTAATGGGATTTTTGTATACCATTATTGAAGTGGGATAGGTAGTGGGCCTAAAAGTAGGAGATCGTATTGGAATGATCCCAAGTAAGTAGATTATTCCATTGCCCTTACAGACCAGCAAAAAACCAGCCTCAAAGCAACCTGCTCAGTTTGTCCCCAGAGTATTCTTTTAATTTAATGATGTTTGTAGGATTGTTATTTTCTACTTGTAACAAGCAGTGAATCAGTGAAAGGTCAAACTGTTTAACACAATACTACTCAACCAGTTGTCTGTCAACTCTCCTTAGTTGAATTCTCACTTGTTCTTGCTTTCATCCACGCTTTAACTGCTTGCTGTCCCCTTTCACAATTCATTCTCTTTCATTCACCAGCTCCAAGTAAAAAGCTCATGGCTCAAGTCCCACTGCAGGCACAAAATGCAAAATAAAGTCCAAGCCAACACTTCAATGTAGACTGTCTTGCATTGTCAGAGGTGCTGCCTTTCAGAAGAGATATTAAACTGCAGAAACACAAACAGAGATTACCGTAAAAACTCAGCAGGTCTTGCAGCATCTGTGGAGATAAATCAGAGTTAACGTTTCGGGTCCAGTGACCCTTCCTCAGAACTGGTCAGTCACTAGACCTGAAACATGATTTCTCTCCACCGATGCTGCAAGACCTGCAGAGCTTCTCCAGCAATCTCTGTTTGTGTTTCTGATTTACAGCATCTGCAGTAGTTTTGGTTTTTATTAAGTGTTAGACTGCAGATCTGCCTGCCCTCTCAGTTGTGCATAAACAATCCCATTGATTTCTATTTTGAAGGAGATCGGGGAATATACACATTGCTCTGGACAGTATTTATCACTCAATCAACATCACAAAGACAGATGATCTGGTCATTCTGACATCACAAAGACAGATGATCTGGTCATTCTGACATCACAAAGACAGATGATCTGGTCATTCTGACATCACAAAGACAGATGATCTGGTCATTCTGACATCACAAAGACAGATGATCTGGTCATTCTGACATCACAAAGACAGATGATCTGGTCATTCTGACATCACAAAGACAGATGATCTGGTCATTCTGACATCACAAAGACAGATGATCTGGTCATTCTGACATCACAAAGACAGATGATCTGGTCATTCTGACATCACAAAGACAGATGATCTG
>NW_025207189.1:4118-6775 GCF_004010195.1 Chiloscyllium plagiosum | reverse complement strand
CACTCCCTGGGACCTTATCATGAAGCGTATAAGTCTGGTAATATTTATTTTGATAAAATGCAGCACCTCGCATTTATCTAAATTATACACCATCTGTTACTCCTCAGCCCATTGGTCCATCTGGTCAAGATCCCGTTGTAATGTGAGGTACCTTCGCTGTACACTATGTCTTCAATTTTCGTATCATCTGCAAACTTACTAACTAAACATGTTATGCTCACATTCAAATGATTTACAGAAATGACGAAATTTAGTGGACCCAGTACCAATTCATGTGGCGCTCCACTGGTCACAGGTCTCCAGTCTGAACTGAATTGAAAAGAATTGAATTGAATTTATTAACACATGCACAGAGTCACCGTGAAAAGCTTTGTCTTGCGAGCAACACAGGCAGATCACACAGTCAAGTAGCATAGTAAAGTAAATAATAGGCAAGCAGCAGCAAACATAAAAACACAGGTACAGGTGACTGTTAAGAGTTTGTAAGTCCATTCAGTAATCCAATAACAGTAGGGTACAAGCTGTAACGAAACCAGCTGGTGCACGTGTTCAGGCTTCTATAACTTCTACCCGATGGTAGAGTTTGAAGGGTGGAATGGATATTCGAGAGTGCTGGCGGCCTTTCCTTGACAGCAGGCCTGGTAGATGGATTCTATAGATTGCAGTTTGGACTTTATGATTGTCCGGGCCGAGTTTACCACTCTCTGTACTTGTTTCCTATCTTGAATAGTGCAGTTGTCATGCAAGATAGTGACACATCCATGGAAAATTGTTCTGGATGGCGCACTGGTAAACGTCGGCAAGGGTATTAGCAAGCCAAATTTTCTGAACTGCTTGAGGAAGAAGAAGCATTGTTGGGTCATTGTAATCAGTGCAACCACATGAAGAGTGCATGAAAGCTTGTTGTCGATGACCACGCCCAGGAGCTGAACACTCTCCGCTCATTCTACCTCTGTGCTGTTCATGTGTAGAGGTGCATGAGCAGCATCCTGCCAAAACGTAGTAATGACGTTTTTTGGTTTTTCTGGCATTGAAAGCAAGGTTCTTCTAGGCGCACTTTTTTGCAGGTATTCCACCTCCAGTCTGTCGTGTGTTTCGTCACAATCTGAGTTTCGACAGACAATGGTAGTGTCATGAGCGAACTTGTAAATCGCATGAGCTGGAATTTGCCGACGCTGTTATGGGTGTACAGTACGCTGAGTACCCAGCCCTGGGGGGCTCCAGTGTTGAGTGTAAGTGAAGATAAAGTATTGTCCCTCATCTTCAATGATTGTTGCCTGTGGCTCAGGAAACTGAGCATCCAGTTGCAGAGAGTGGGGCTTAATCCGAGGTCACTAAGTTTAGTAATCAGTCTCTTGGGGATAATAGTGTTGATTGCTGAGCTGTAGTCAATGAGTGGGATTCTTACGTAACTGTTCTTGGTGTCAATCTGTTCTAGGAGGAGTGAAGGGCAAGTGATATGCCATCTGATGTGGATCTGTTTAACCAATAGGCAAATTGGAGTGGATCAAGAGTAGTGTGGAGGCTGGAGTCGATTAATGTGATGACCAGCGTTTCAAAGCACTTCATGATCACCGAAGTTAGGGCCACCGGACTGTAGTCTTTGAGATATGCTGCACGAGCCGTCATAGACACACGGATGATGTTGACACTCTTTAAACAGGCAGTGTCAGTGTTCTGCTGCAGGGAGAGTTTGAAGATGTCCTAAGGGCCTCTGCCAGTTGATCCACCCATGCTCTCTTTGCACGGCCTGGAGCTCTGTCTGGTCCCATCGCTTTCCTTGGATTCACACGAAGGAAAACTGATTTGAGTTCTACTGCAGTGACTGTTGGGGTAGTTCGTCAGGACTTGTCAGAATAAGTGTTACCTCTCCGCCAAAATTCTGCTCATAACGCGCGTGGAAAGAGTTGAGACGATCTGTCATCGTCTGCTATCTTGCACTGTCTCTTTTTAGAAGATGTGATTTCATGGCAGTCCTTGCCATAGTCACCGGATGAAGGTTTGAGTCTCTTGTTTGGTTCAGTATTAGTTCTTGGCTATCTTAATGGCTTATATTCCTTATATTTGAATGGGTCTCCTGATCTTCAGGCCTCACGCCTGGGTTTTAGCAGATTCTGCATGTCCTGGTTCGTCCAGGTCTTCCTGTTGGGGAACACAAAGACTGAGATCCTCGGTTTGCCTCCCTCTACACACTTGTTCAAGAATTCTGGACGGTGGTGGCGTACCCGTCCAAGGTACCTACGGACTGATTGAAAATGATCCAATCAGCCGATTCCAGTTAGTACCTCATTTGATTCTCTGCCTCTTCCAACCAGCACTGGATCTGCATCCATGAGGCGGTCTGCTGCTTGAGATTTTACCTGTAAGCCGGGAGAAGAAACATGGCATTGTGGCCGGAGTCCCAAATGTAAGGGTGAGAGATGGAGCTGTCGGTATCCTTCATAGTGATGTTGCAGCGGTCTAAGATGTTCGGCCCCTGGTGGAGCAGGTAATGTTCTGGTTTTACTTGGGCAACATCCTCCTGAGTCTGGCTAGATTGAAGTTGCCAGTTACAATAAACAGTGCCTGGGGATGTTCCATCTGCAGGGTGTTAGTTGTGGAGTGCAGCACATCCAGAGCTTCCTCAACCTTTGCTTAGGGTAGTGGTATGTACATAG
>NW_025207189.1:0-2158 GCF_004010195.1 Chiloscyllium plagiosum | reverse complement strand
CTGTGAAACCATTTTGCTTTAACATGTCTCCCACACCATTGAAGTTGAATGAAGTGCAAGTCACTTGTTCAATTTTTCCAACAACTATTTGGAAATGGGAAATAATTACCCCTTTGAAACTTCTCAATATATATCGCAAGATTGTTGTGTTTCTTAAGCAAAGGACAAGATTGCACATTGTTTTAAAAATCTAGAATGAGACCAAACACTTATGTCAGTGTGTGTTTTTTCTTCTGTCAAACATAACGATGAGTTGGGAGATCTTGACTTCGTCAACAATTGTGCTGATGTTGGGGAACATTGTTTTTAATCGTGTAGGAGGATGGATATTGATGTGCAGTGAATTGCTTTGTCTCCAACAGATGCATGTTGTTTTATTTGTTAAATTGTGGAATGTGAGCGGCGCTGGCTGGCTTTGTTCATTGCCCGTAGCTCGTTGTCTTTTAGACGATGTTGGCATTTAACTTTTTGAACTGCTGCAGTTCATCTTTTGTGGGTTGACTCACAATGCCATGAGGAAGGGAATTCCAGGATATTGACAAAGCGACAGTGAAGAAACGGCGAATTGTTTCAGTCAGGATCGTGAGAGACTTGTATGGGAACGTGAAGGTTGCGATGTTCCCGTCAGTCTGCTGCCCTTGTCCTTCTAAATGGAAGTGATTGCGTGTTTGCAAGTTGCTGTCGAAAGATCTTCGGAGAATTTCTGCTGTGCATCTTGTAGAAAGTACACAGTACTTTTGCCGAAAATCGGCTTTGGGATAGGGTGCTTTTGCAAGTAACGCCAATCAAGCAAGCTGCTTTGTCGTCGATGGTGTCAAGAGTTTTCGAGTTTTGGGGTAGGGGTTTCACCCATTCAAGAAAATGGGAGATATTCCCATCAAAATCCTGACTTGTGCCATTTCGATGAATGATTTGTTCAGCGAGTCGGAAGATGCATTAGTCGACGCAGTAACCCTAGATTCTGACTCTCCCTCGTTGCCACTGAGTATATATGGTAAATAAAATTGAGTTTCCGGTTAATGACAACCCCTACGATGTTGACACTGGGGAGATTCACTGATGTTAGCACCTTTGTACATTTACGGGCGGTGGTTAGATGGTCTCTTATTGATGATGACCACAGCCTTCCATTTTTGTTGTGCATATGTTATGCATTTTTGTTGTGCATTTTTGTTGTGCATATGTTTCGATTTGTTTTGGCAAGCCTGCTTATTGTGGAGAACGTTTTGCCATAGGGCAGGGACTGCTTCAGTATCTGTGTAGTCCTGTATGCTGCTGAATATGGTGTCATCATCGGAGATCATCCGCCCTTCTGACCTTATGATGGAAGGAGTTTCATTAGTTGTGCAGTCGTTTGAGCCTGGGACACCAGTCTGAGGCATTCCTGTCGAGAATCCTGGAGCTGAGGTAACTGACCTGCAACAACCATGACAATTTTCCTTACTTTCCAGTGTGACTCAGACGAACGGAGATGTTGCACTCGGGCTCCCATTACTTCTAGATTTGCCAGGGATCCTTGATAGAACATAGAACATAGAAGAATACAGCGCAGTACAGGCCCTTGGGCCCTCGATGTTGCGCCGATCCAAGCCCACCTAAACTACACTAACCCACTATCCTCCATATACCTATCCAATGCCCTCTTAAATGCCTCTCGTGATTGAATACTGCCGTGATGTCAAGGGCTGTCACACTGACCTCACTGTTGGTAGTCATCTCTTTTGTTTATAGTTCAAAGAATGCTGCAGTGATGTCTGCAGCTGAAAACATCTGGCAGTATCCAAACTGATTGTCATTAAGCAGGTAGTCACAAGTGTTACGTGCTCCCACTGTTGATAAAACCTTACATCAGTTTACTGTTGATTGAAAGTCGACTTATGGGGCGTTAATTGGTTGGCTTAATTTTGTCCTTCTTTTGAGATACAACACATATATGACAAATTTAAGTATGATCGTTTCGATGACAGTGTTGTACCTAACCTGGAAGAGGTTGGTGACGGGAGCAGCATATTGCCGAGTGCATGTCTTCAACAGTATTGCCTGAATGTTGTCAGAGCCCGTGACTTTTGCGGTATACAAGCTGATTTGAAAGTAGCGAATGGATCGTGCATTTTTCACGCATAAATTCAAGAACATTTTACGTTGATCGACGTGCTCA
>NW_025207188.1:7109-12656 GCF_004010195.1 Chiloscyllium plagiosum | reverse complement strand
CCTGTACACACTTTGTTTCAGGAGGCAGTCACACCTGGGAGATTAAGTAATTCACATCCAGTTAGTGATCAGGCACATCAGAATGTGACTGTAAGTGAGGCAGGTAGGGGGAAGCTGAGTTCAGGAGTGCAGGAGCCTCAGCCCTTGACTTGTCCAACAGGTATGAGATTCTTGCTTCCTGTACGGATGAGAAAAGGGGCTCTGGACAGCATGAGCCAGCTCACCACGGCACCATGGTGCAGAAGGCCATTCAAGAGGGGGGAGCAAAAAGACAAATAGTTGTTATAGGGGATTCTATAATTAGGGGGACAGAGAGTATCGTTTGCAAGCCGGATCGGGAGTCTCGCATGGTGTGTTGCCTACCCCGTGCCAGACGTTATATATTAATGCTCTGGATGAAGGGACTGGGGGCATTCTAGCGAAGTTTGCCGATGATACAAAGTTAGGTGGATAGGCAGGTAGTACTGAGGAAGTGGGGAGGCTGCAGAAGGATCTAGACAGTTTGGAGGAGTGGTCCAGGAAATGGCTGATGGAATTCAATGTTAGCAAACGCGAGGTCTTGCACTTTGGAAAAAATAATAGAAGCATGGATTACTTTCTAAACGGTGAGAAAATTCGTAAAGCCAAAGTACAGAAGGATCTGGGAGTGCAAGTCGAGGATTCCCGATCGGTAAACATGCAGGTTGAGTCCGTGATTAAGAAAGCGAAAGCAATGTTGTCAATTATCTCAAGAGGGTTGGAATATAAAAGCACTGTTGTGCTACTGAGACTTTATAAAGCTCTGATTAGGCCCCATTTGGAGTACTGTGTCCAGTTTTGGTCCCCACACCTCAGGAAGGACATACTGGCACTGGAGCGTGTCCAGCGGAGATTCACATGAATGATCCCTGGAATGGTAGGCCTAACATATGAGGAACGGCTGAGGATCCTGGGATTGTATTCATTGGAGTTTAGAAGATTAAGGGGAGATCTAATAGAAACTTACAAGATACTACATGGCTTGGAGAGGGTGGACGCCAGGAAATTGATTCCGTTAGGCGAGGAGACTAGGACCCGTGGACACAGCCTTAGAAGTAGAGGGGTTAAATTCAGAACAGAAATGCGGAGACATTTCTTCAGCCAGAGAGTGGTGGGCCTGTGGAATTCATTGCCACAGAGTGAAGTGGAGGCTGGGACGCTAAATGTCTTCAAGGCAGAAATTGATAAATTCTTGATGTCACAAGGAATTAAGGGCTACGGGGAAAATGCGGATAAGTGGAGTTGAAATGCCCATCAGCCATGATTGAATGGCGGAGTGGAGTCGATGGGCCGAATGGCCTTACTTCCGCTCCTATGTCTTATGGTCTTATGGTCTTATAAAAAATTGTTCTATAATCACTGAATGGCTCATTTTTCCTTCAATTCATACAGATTGTTACTATATTGTATTCCACAATTTACCAATTTTAATAAATATTCAATCAACATCACAGCAAAGTGTTTTTGAAATATTGAATCATTTTAATTGCTCATATAACAACATTATCAAGTCATTGTCATGATAATAGTTGCGAAATTATTTAAGAAAGTCTTTTGAACAAGTAAAGTGAGATTCACATTTTAATTTGACCAATTGTTTCTGAGTGCCAACACTGCAATATGAAACTTTATTTTCATGTCAAGTTTCCCACGATGGATCCAAGGACTTCCCATCCAACATTAATTATGAATGTCTGATGTTTGCTTATTTGAATGATCTCCATAATCACAGACTTTAAATTCACAGACCTGCAATTACTTTTCATTGCAATAATTCCTGTTTGTTTGCATATATTCCTCAGTCACATAGCAAAACGAGATTTCTCATTGTTTCTAAATTCATTGATCGAATTTTATAATTCAGTTGTTGCTCATACCTAATAATCATTCAATCCAATATTTGCTGTAAATGTGGAATTACAGCTCTTTACATAAATAACTAAATAGATTGTAGTGTACAATCTCTCAATCATTGTTAAAATTAATTCTTATTTTACCCGCGTAAACATAGTTGAATTCATTTAAATATATTTCACTTCGATGCGAACATTTATTGTACTTCTAATCATAATAAGATTTAAGTATTTTTCATGCAACAAAATCATGTAAAATTCCTGCGTTTTGTTAAGTCAAATGATAAAGAATTAACATCTCTGTATTGTTTCATTAAACAATAACAATGCATTTTGAATTTTTCGAAGTTGGGCATTTTTGCAAAGAAGGGAAGTTGTCTTCAGCATTGAATAACTAATTCACAGAATCTGCTGTTTATTCTCTTTGTGTTCCCAAGAGAACATTGAGAACAGAGGATCATTGGTTAACACTTGTGTCTTACAGTGTTATGCAAATATGTTTGATTCCATCCTCGGCCACATGTTTGTGTGGAGTTTGCATGTTCTGGTTTTCTCCCACAATCCAAAGATGTGCAGATTAGGTACATTGGCCATGCTAAACTGTACGTTCTGTTCAGGGATGCGTAGGTTAGGTGCATTAGCCAGGGGTAAATGTCCAGTAATCTGAGAGCAGAATGGTGCTGAGTGGATTATTCTTTGGAACGTCAGTGTAGACTTGGGCCAAATGGCCTGTTTCCACACAGTAGGAATTCCATATAATTAGAATTGTGTTTCGCTAAACAAAACTGACATTTTTTTTTTAAATGTTGCCTTTAAAACTTATCTTTAACAGTCAATTGTTAATCTTTTAAAATATCTCAATGTCACTGAAATCAATGTTAAACAAAAAACTGCACATAAAGCCACACAAAGATCTTCATGACCATCTAATTACGGTTCAGTGGAATAATCACAGTAAATATCTTACTGTTCCTGAGATCAATCACCACTATCACAGTAAAGATCTGGTTATCATTCCCTCCAATAAATGCAATCGTTGTCCTTTGGTATTTCAGTTCAGTAGTTATACACCATACTGGTTGTTCATAGCATGGTTATTCTTTATTATGAATGGCCAAGGGTTCTAACGGCTAGAGATGTTGTTCGATCTGATTTGTTGCATGTTCTCAAACAGGTTTTCTCTATAAATATTGCAAAACATGTGTTAATTTGGTCTTGTTCAACTGCTGATGCTAACCTTTTCAGTTCACATTCATTAAACGTATTTGGAGAAAGTGAGGAAAGCTGAAGCTGAAGATCAGAGCCAAGAGTGTGGTGTTGGAAAAAGGCAGGCACATCCAAAGAGCAGGAGGATCGACCTTTCGGGCATTAGGCCATCATCAGAGAAGATTCCTGATGAACGGCTTATGCCCAAAGTGTTGATTCTGCTTCTCCTCGAATGCTGCCTGACCTGCTGGGCTTTTCCAGTGCCACACTCTTGACATTAGAAATATTTGACTGAATATTCAGAGGTAATACTAAACGTTGCCTCTCAATTTAATTTACTTTGCTTTCTATTCACTAAAGTTTACATGTTAATTGCTTCTCCTGTTCTTCTTAAATCTGATATAAATCTCAAAATACAGAACACGTTAAAATTCACATGAACTATAAATTTGCATTTTCGACAAGAAAGGCAATGTAGAATTCTTGAACCGCCTACACATTTAAATGAAAAAGCAATTCCTTCCCAAAAAATGTTTGCACGTCTGTATCTCTTTCTCAATTCAATAATCCTGCCAATAGTTTATAATTGTCAGTTGATCTCTCTGAATGAGTACCTAATCAAATTCAATGTAAACAGCTGAAAAAATTTCAACAGATTGATAACTGGGTGTTAAAAATCTTATTTGAAGTCAACAAATGTTTGGAATTTACTAGCATTCCATTAGAAAACATTATTGAATCATAATGCTAGAAGTGAGATATGTGAGAGATGTGCAAACCTTATTTTTAAATGAACACACTCCAATATTGTCAAAACATTTCAATCTTACGGTCAAAATGAACAGGTGAATGGAAAAATAAAAACAAGTTTCTGACAATTCATAAATTGAACAACAATTACAAATTCACTTTGATCAAAGGACAGAGTAATATTTAGATGAATCACAACATTTGGTTAGAAAGTAGGTAACCAATTGACTGACAAGTAATAGGTGAGAGCATTTGTTAGTTTACTGAAGATGATATCAACTTTATTTCAAATTTATAGCACGAGAGAATAATGTTTAATGTATTTCAATTGTTTGGACTGCCCCTTTGTAACAAAAAGAAAGATGAATCTCATTACTTAGCTCTTTGATTCTGCAACATTTTCAAGTATTCTCCAGGAACTTGTAAGCAACAGAATTAGATACAGGTATCCCCACTATCTGGAAGTAGAATGTTACTATGAAACCTTTCATAAGCTGAAAACGCGAAAATCGAAGAAGCATTAATTTATATGGGAACCATCTCCCCTTTTTTTGTAAAAGTGAAAATCCTCTTCAGATTTCTTTCAGTTAGAGAAAACAGGGGCAGATGTAAGTCTTTTGTAAAAGCAAAGTAGCTAAAGCGAACTTTCCAAAAGTGGGGGATACCTGTACACATATTTCTTGGTAAACTGATACAAATAAGTATCAGATTTTGTGATTATTGTTATAATAGATAGAAGCAGATCTAATGTTGGATTGAAAAGCAATTCAGTCTGTGCTTAGGTACTCTCTAATCAACATTCAGAGCGGCTCTTGATATATTTCTGTTGAAGGTGTGATTTGAAACCTTCCCTCGAGTCTAGTAATAGAGACACTATCACAGCTACACAAGCTCCTTTCATAATGTTCCCATTCAGGACTGGCAGGATTGCAATATTATGTTTAATGCGGTTACTCAAATGAAAACTAATCAGCTGTTTATTGTAGTAATTTGAATGGGAATTAATTAGGTAGTTTCTGTGTGTAATGGACTGGAAATTAAACAATATTTTACAATAACAATAGAATAAAGGAATGGTGGTCTTAAATAAACAGGAATCTCATGACAATTCTTTGAAAGACAAATTGACAAAACTGCGTGATCATTGTAATTTGATTTAAAAAATGCATCAGTCATTCAATATGAATATTCAGCTGAAGACAATTTCCCTTCCTTTCAAGAATGTACAACTTCCACAAATTCAAACTGAACAGTCATTGAAAAAGGAAGGAACAAGCAGATGTTAATTTTATTTTCTGTACATAAACGTGCGGTGAATTTTAATTAAGTTTTATATATGTAAAAAAGAAACTCTTATTGTGGTTCGAAATACAATAAATGTTAGCATGAAGTGAAATATAATCAAATTAATTTAACTGTGTTTTCTCAGTTAAAATACAGTTCAATATTCAAAGAAATCGAGTGATTGTACACTGCAATATCTTTACATTAATTCAGTGCTGACATACAAATCCATATGTATACTTCTTATAGTAAAGCAAACATGTGCCAGGAGTCAGAGGAGGTAGGGAAGGTCCTTAATGAGTACTTGGCTTCAGTATCACGAGTGAGTGGGACCTTGTTCCTTGTGAGGACAGCGTGAAATAGGCTGATATGCTCGAACCAGTTGATGTTAAGACGGAGAATGTGCTGAACATATTGAAAAATCATGGGGATAGAT
>NW_025207188.1:0-7076 GCF_004010195.1 Chiloscyllium plagiosum | reverse complement strand
GGATTCTGAGAGACAGGATTTATGATTATTTGGAAAAGCATAGATTGATTAGAGATGGTCAGCATGGCTTTGTGAGTGTCAGGTTATGCCTCACAAACCTTATTGAATTAATTGAGGATGTCACAAACACGTTTGTGAGGACAGAGCAGTGGATGTGGTGTATATGGATTTTAGCAATGTGTTTGATAACGTTCCCCATGGAAGTCTTATTCAGAAAGTAATGAGGCATGGGATACAGGGTTATCATGATTCAATGTCGAGACATTTGTGTCAGAGACTGCAAGGGGGTGAGTGAGAGAGAAAGAAATAAGAAAAAAGCAGAAAGGAAAGGAACTGGTGAGCAGAGGAGCTCCAAATGTAGTTTCTCATCCTGCCAGCATCGTATTGGGTGAGCTGGAACACAGACTGGTCAACCAACGGCCTTACACAGTTATACGCGTAGAATCATACCTTACAATGTCCCAGACACCACCATCACCATCCCTGTATGTCCTGTCCCGCCAGCAGGACATGGATGTAACTGAAATGCTGGAACATGCAGGGCTATGGATTAAGGTCTGCAGAATGGGATCAATGTGATTTATTTGACATTTCTCCAGAATAATAAACTCCAGTACAATTTGAAAATTCATGAACATCATCAGACTTGAACTCCAAATGTCAGATAAAAAATATCAGAAACTTACAGCACAGATCGCGGCCACTTCACCCATCCTATATGTGTTGCTTGTAATAGAACTACCAAGGCTTTACAACGTTCTGTACTTACCAATGACAGCAACAATTTCAGACTGTGAACTCTGCCATCTATGTTGTTATAATCTGTTTTGTCAATGTATTTCTTTGACAGGTGCACACCTTGTTTGCTTTTTCCTTTCCCAGCCCTAACTCCATTCTCCGTGACCTTGAGGGACTACCATTTCTGCTGTTTAATCTCTCCTGCCTTCCCCCGTGTGACAGACTGTCTTTATGTCCTTGTCTCACCCCCACCTTGCTCACAACCTGTTACATTTCTGATGGTTCCCAGGCCTCTGTAACTTTCACTGCACCTCCTGGGTCAATGGCAAAAGTTTTGAATTTTCTTCCTCCAGAGATAATTGGAAATCTTTCTGGTTGCAGTTTCCCCCAGATTTATTTTTAAAAACAGAGCATTTGTGTCAGAGTCAAATATTCGTGAGCCTTCATTCACAATTCCGAGCATTTGGATGTAATCTGTGACCCTCCCACAGATGTGCAGGTTTGCTCTATTGGCCGTGCTAACATGGCCTATAGTGCGCAAATTCAGCTGGTTGGGTTAGCCATGGTAAATATGGGGTTATGGAGGTAGGGTGGGAAAGCAGGTCATTGCAGGCTCGATGGACTGAATAGCGTCTTTCTGTACCTACGGGATTCTGTGATTCTAACTAGTTGCGATTGTCATCACGTTTTCCTAAGGCCAGGTTGATTTAGCTCAGAAACACACTCTGCCTTGATGTTTCTGTGGGTGCTCACTCACTCCTTTCCTTCTGTTTTACAGCAATTTCACACTGTACGTGAGGGTGAGAATGAATTTGTAAATACAAATACTCCAACCGAAACCCGCACAGGTCAGGAACTGTTTATGCTGCTGGCATCACTCACAAGGAACAGAAAAATAATAAAGTTGTTGTCACAACTCTTACAGGAACAGAGAGGTTATAATCACCAGGACAAGCTAAACAACTCCAAATGATTTCTCAAGAAAAGAGGAGGCTGGGGGACAACCTGGCATAAGGAGGAAGCTTTGTTTTTGTGGGCTCAGAGATTTGAGGTTGGAACCATTGGGTCTGAAGCATGTTTCATTGCCCCAGGTCAAAGTTGTGATCTAAGTGTGTATCTTTCTTTTGTCTTTATGTCTGAGTTAACAATCAGATGGGTAGGTCAGCGTCTGAATGTTTTCCCAAATCCCTGATTGAATCGGCCTCCCCAACAATCTCAGGTGCCTCACCACTCACTGGGTCATGGAGAAACTCTGCTGTTATCATGACAGCTTTCTTTGCTGTCACCTCTCTTAGTGTTTCTGCCTAATCCCCACTTCCCTTCATTAAATCCCAGCTGCCTCTAGCCCACCCACATGGGCATGTTGAAGAGCATGACAGGACAAAGGATTGAAACCGAGGTCAATAGACAGACTGAGAGAGGAAGAAGGAAATAAACGGGGTTTGTGGATCCCAGGGGATACAGACTCCAGGCCAAGTCCTTTGTGGGCATTCCCGCAGTAACACGAGACAGCATTCCATGATAAGAGTTAAACCCGGGTGGCAGAAGAGGGAGCCACTGAACATTAGCAGGTTTAGCTCAAAAACAGGAGGTTTGTTCAGTCAGTAACAGTGTGTTAGACATGGAGGTGAAGTGAGCAGTGAGGGGAAATGTTGCCAAAAGCTGCAGATGGACAACTTTCATTGGAACAGGAGGAGGCCATTCAGCCCCTCAACACACTCTGCAATGCAATAGATCATGGCTGATTTGTGGCCTAATTTGCAATTTTCAAATCCCTCCAAACTCATCAATAAACTCCTCTCCAACAGATAAGATGAATATAGAAAAACTAACCATCTGCAAAAGGTGGGAAATTAGAAACAAAAACAGACATTGCTGGAAGAATTGATCAGAACTGGCAGCATCTGTGGAGAGTGCACCTGTGGGTCCAGTGACCAGTCAGGTGACCAGCTGCAGCTGACCATTCTGCCTTTTCTGTAACACTCTCTGGAACAGGTTCTGGTGCGAGGGGAATGAGATTGTCAATAATAACTGAAAGAAACAGGAGGACGTGCTCAATCAGAATAAAACACATTTTGGTCTTTCACTTTTAATTCAACTGCAAACATTATTCATTATTATTTCCGAAATAGGATAATAGACCAGAAAGCAACTCTTCACGTCATTGGGGATGGGAAACTGTGTTAATTCTGACCTGGTCCAGCCTACATGTGAATCCAGACCCTGAATAATGTGGTTGACCCTGGACCATCTCCTGGCAGTTAGAATGGATGACAAATGCTGCCCCAGCAAGTGATGCCATGATCCCATGAACAAACAAAACAAATCCAATCGCTGTGGTTACTTGTGAACTCGCTGGTGTTTCATCAAGCTGGATATCTGAGTGAATTTCTTCCCACACTCAGAGCAGGTGAATGGTCTCTCCCCAGTGTGTATTCGCTGGAGTACATTGAGGCTGGATGGCATCCTGAACCCAGTCCCACAGTGAGAGCACCTGAATGGTCTCGCACTGGTCTCCTGTGACCGGGAGAGATATTCACCATCCCGGGGGATGGTGGGTACAGATACCTCCAAAAGGGATCTAGTGAGAGTAGATCAGGACAAACTTCACATTCATGAACGAATCAATCATGAGGAGGCACCGATGTAAAGGGATTGACAAAAGAAGCACATGTGACATGAGACAAAACGTTTTCATGCAGAGAAAGTTAATGGTCAGGAATGCACTGCCATAGAACGGTGGATCCAGGTACAATGCAGAGAATATAATTGAACACTTACTGGAAGAGGATGAATGGGAAGGTTTATGGGGTAAAGGTAGAAGAATAGCATTCGGTGAGGTGATCCTTTGGAGAACTGATGAGACAATCAGCCTCCTTTTGCGCAGTAATACTTCTGTGAACATTTCATTCTGAGCCCTCAGAGGAAATATCAGGGCAGGGTTTGTAAAGAGGTCAGATTGAATGACGGTCTCTGTGAACAAATGTTAGACACAGATACAGAGGGGTTTTTGGATTGATTGAATCAAATGTTATCAATTTGCACGGCCCCCAACACTACAGCAGTTACAAATGGGAATGATCAAGAGAGTGGAATTAGAGCAGCAACTAAATCTTAAACATTTATACAGCTAAAGGGGATGTTGGGTAAAGATACCACAGCTAGTGCTTATTTCATTCGAGACACACCAGCCAGGGAGCACATCCTTCCTGTATCTGTCCTATTGAGCTCTGAAGAATTTTGTTCATTTCAAGTGTTTCATTTTAGATATCCCAGAGATGACAGTTTCATGCTCCTCAATCTCTCCTACCAGGGGAATGCTGCTGTTAGAATTCAATTCACTGCGGCATGTTACTGGCTGCTTCATGGACTGGAACTGGCAATTAAGATTGTAAGGTTACTGTATAAAATATCTTCAATTGTATTTCCAGATTGCCAGACACATGAGGGACTTTAACAAAAAATACAACTTACTGGTATTGAGTATCAGAACACTTCCCGTTGTGGGGGCATCCTGTTTAGATACAATCTATTGACAGTTGTTAGAATTGACTTGCACTGGCTCTGTAGAAGTGGTCAGAGCATTATAACGGTCATTGGAGCATAACAAATTTCCATTGGGTGAAAACATGTAAATGACAGAATAGGAGTGGGTTCTTCTGGTAAATTGCGCAAAGTTATTCAAAATGGTCCTAATTTACTTTCAGAAACAAGTGAGAGAAAGGCACATTACTGAGGTAATTGCATTAGTCCTAATTTAGAAGATCAGGAGAACTGAAGGGAGAACGGGTGTTGGGAGTTGTAAGAATGATAGGGAAAACCTTGTTTTACAGAGAGAGAGAGTTCCCAGATGGGAAACTCAGCTTTAACATCACATCAACTGCAGAGTCATCCAATTCCGCAGGTCCTGATCCTTATCGGTAATATGGAAGGGGAAAGCAGCATTCCCAGCTCAGAGAAATCATTCCCATATTATACATGTGGTCGAATAATTAAACGGACATGTGATCTGGGAAGACACCATTATGACGGGAGCAGGGCTAGGGTATGCAAATGTGGGGATTGTGGGAACGAATATACCTACCCCTCCCAGTGGGACACACCGACACAGTCACACTGTGGAATGGCCGCTCACCTGCCTCACGTATGGGAAGGGGTTTACTCGATCTTACAATCTGCTGAGACACCAGAGATGGCACAGTGGATTTAGACCCTTCACCTGCTCCATGTGTGAGAAAAGCTTCTTTCAATTCTCCCACCTGCGGAGACATCAGTGCATTCCCATCGGGGAGAGGCCATTCACCTGCTCAGTGTGTGGGAAAGGATTCACTCAGTGACCTGTTGAAACACCAGCGAGCTCACTCTAGGTAAAGGCCATTCACTTGCTCTCAGTGTGGGGAGAGATCCACTCAAATGTACCACCTGCTGAGACCCCAATGAGCCCACACAGGGGAGAGGCCATTCAGATGGTCAGTGTGTGAGAAGGGATTCAGTTATTCATCCCGCCTGCTGAGACCCCAGTGGGTTCACACTGGTTAGGAGCTGTTTCCCTCTCTGTGTGACACGGATTTGCTGAGTCTTCAACACGACTGAGAGCCCAGTGAGTGCACACAGGGAAGTGGTCATCCACCTGCTCCGTGTGGGGTAGAGTTCACACATCACTGCAGGACTCTGATTCGGGAGTTACTGTTCATCAGAGTCAGGACTGGACCTTGTACATGATGACACTGTTGGAGTATTGATGATGTTGTTGTTAAGCACATGAACTGGGCTGGAGTTGACTGAATTTTTATTGCCACTTTCTGAACCTCAGGCTGTCTCTCTAGGCAGTAAGTCTCCACAAACAGCAACGTGACAACGAGCAGGGATCATCTGTATTGATTTAAATTGCAATTGTAGCACTGCTGCTTCACAGTACCAAGTACAAGGTTGGAGTCCAGCCTTGGTCAACGGCCTGTGTGGAGTTCCCACATTCTCCCCATGATAGCGTGGGTCACCTCCAGGTGCTCTGGTTTCCATCCACAGGTTAAAGATGTGCAGGTTAGGTGGATCGGTTGTGCTAAATTGTCCACAGTATCCAGGATCTACCTGTGACTCCACTTTCAAGGAGCTATGAACCTGCACTCCAAGGTCTCTTTGTTCAGCAACACTCCCTAGGAACTTACCATCAAGTGTATAAGTTCTGCTAAGATTTGCTTTCCCAAAATGCAGCACCTCACATTTATCTGAATTAAACTCCATCTGCCACTTCTCAGCCCATTGGCCCATCTGATCAAGATTCCATTGTAATCTGAGGTAACCTTCTTCGCTGTCCACTACACCTCCAATTTTTGTGTAATCTGCAAACTTACTAACTGTACCTCTTATGCTCACGACCAAATCATTTATATAAATGACAAAAAGTAGTGGACCCAGCACCGATCCTTGTGGCACTCACTGGTAATAGGCCTCCAGTCTGAAAAACAACCCTCCAGCACCACCCTCTGTCTTCTACCTTTGAGCCAATTCTGTATCCAAATGGCTAGTTCTCCCTGTATTCCGTGAGATCTAACCTTGCTAATCAGTCTCCCATGGGGAACCTTGTTGAATGCCTTACTGAAGTCCATATAGATCGCATCTACCGCTCTGCACTCATCACCTGTCTTTGATACTTCTTCAACAAAAACTCAATTAATTTTGTGAGACATGATTTCCCATGTGCAAAGCCTAGGTGGGCACTAACGCTCCTGATGTTCATGCTTAGCTGATCTGTGACTGGCAACAAAGGATGGAGGTGTCCCTGTGCTTTCGCACATACTGTGACAGTGTACCAATTTCTGACAAAGGGGATTGCTGACCTTTCACTGCTGGAAGGATCCAGTCAGGCTAGGAGTACTCCGGCCACGCTTAATCAGATTGGACAAAAGAGATGGTCGTTTAATTGGGTCTCTTGGTCTGTATTTGTGTGTTCCTGACCAGTATTACATGTCCAATGTTGGGATTAGATTGTGGGAATGAAAATCATCCCAAGGTTACTGCACTGAAATGTTCCTTTTCTCTTTTTAAAAGGATGTACTTCTTGGTAAGTTCAATAACAGCAACAGAAAGTGCTGGAGAAACTCAGCAGGTCTGTCAGCATCTGCAGAGAGAGAGAAAGAAAGATTTAACGTTTCAAGTTTTGTGATGTGGAATCAAAGATTAACCATATTTTTCTCTCCACAGACCTGCTCTTTCTGCTTGGTTTTAGATTTTCAGAATCCAGAGTTCTTTGTTTTATTATCTTCTAGTTAAGTTGATGGGCTCCTTTCATTTCATTTTGTAGCACCTCAGGTGATGGCATGGAGAGTTTTCTCCAAAGA
>NW_025207187.1:0-12656 GCF_004010195.1 Chiloscyllium plagiosum | reverse complement strand
TAATTTGGATAAATCTGTGCTCCCTCTCAGGCCAGTACCTCCTTCCACAGCTGCAGGGCCCAGAATTGAACACAAACCCAAGGGTGATCCAACCACAAATTTGAACATCTTTCTGCTTTTTGCTTGAAATAAAAACCAGATACTTGCCCACAGACAGAACAGATACACCTTTCTCCTTCCACAGTTAAATGTCAATGGTATTCAGATCCTGATGACCCTGCTGACGGTAGAATATTGCTTTTGAGATCCCTGTCTCAATTATTCTCAATTAATATCCTATAAAATGAATTGACAAAACAAAACTCACAGTCAGTGCAGGCTGAACAGTAAAGACAAATATTTCTCTTGGTATGTGTTTGATGTGTAAATGCTCCTCTTTCAATCACCCCGCCCCCACCCAGGAAGAGGACATGTCCATGTGCCTCGCTGTACCTTGCCCCAATAAAGATGGCGGCCATAACCCAGGACCTATCACTGCCTGAGGGCCACTGCTATTTTCCCATTCGCTGTAAACGTGGGACCAAGAGTTTCTAATTCAGGCCAAACTACCTGTTCAGAGTGTAATTAAACCCTTCCAGTCTAAACTGTATCCAACTCCCCTTGCCCGTTTCCTCCTCCTGCACACACCCAGGGTCATTCTACGTCCAGTGACCCTTCCTCAGAACTGACGCCAGCTGGGAAAATTAGAATCCCTACAGTGTGGTAACAGGCCATTCGGCCCAACAAGTCCACACCCACCCTCTGAAGAGTTTCTCAACCAAACCAATTCCCTGACCCTCTTATTCTACATTTCTCCTGACTAATGCACCTGAACACTACGGGAAATTTAGCTGGGTCAATGCACCTAACTAGCATATCTTTGAAGATAGGGATATAAAGAGTAAATAATAGGTGGGGATGGAGCCCAAAAGTGTCAGTAACATTTGGAAAGACAAAGCAGTGGATAACAATCTGGCTGGGAGGGTGCATAGCTGTTAATGGAGGGGACAGGAACCTGTGTCTGGCAGCATCTCAGTGGAGGTGCTGGAAATGGCAGCTGATGATCTACGTTCTGCTGCAAAACAGATCCTGAACTTCCAGCTGCCTGCTACTTTAACACACGAGTCTGTTCCCTGGCCAACATCTGTCTCATGCTTACTGCAGTGTTCCAGTGAAGCTTGATGCAAGCTGGCAGAACACTCCAGAACATACCAAAACACCCCGTGTTTCAAGGACTGCAATTTCCCCTCCCATGTGGTCAACAATACTCTCCAGTGTATCTCCACCAGTTCCCAAACCTCTGACATTGAACCACACCTCTCCAACTGCAACAAGGATAGAACCCCCCTGTCCTCACCTTCCACCCAGGTACAATGCATCATCCTCCGCCATTTCCACCACCTACAATCAGATCCCACCAGAGGTATATTTCCCTCTCCATTCCTTTCAGCATTCCACAGAGACCATTCCCTGTGAATTCCAAGTCAGATCCATGCTCCCCAACAACCCCACTCCCAGCCCCTTCACTTGTCAATGCAAGAGGTGTAACACCTGTGCCCACGCCTCCCCCCTCACCCCCAAAGGACCCTTCCACATCCAGCAGAGATTTTCCTGCACATCCAAACACCTCACCTATTACGGCCTTTGCTTTCGACGTGGTCTCCTCTCCATTGGGGAGTCAGGACACCAACTTGCGGAATGTTTCAGGGAACATTTCTGCGATGCATGCACCAACCAATCCCACCATCCTGTGGCTGACCACTTCAACGTCCCCACCCACTCCACCAAGGACATGCAAGTCCTGGGCCACCTCCACCACCAAATCCCAACCACCCGACGCCTGGAGAAAGAAAACCTCATCATCCACATTGGGACCCTTTAACCACAGAATCAAGGTTTCCTCATCGCCCCGCCCCTGCCTTATCCCAGATCCAACCCTCCAACTCGACACCGCCCTCTTGAACTGTCCCACCTGTCCAGCTTCCTTTCCAATTATCCACTCCACCCTCTCTCCATTACCATCCACCTACAGCTACCAATTGCCTTCCTAGCTCCCTTCCCACCAACCACACACATCCCTCTTATTTATCTCTGAGCCCTCTTACTACTCCCCCTCCCCCACCAATCCCGGCATTCCTGATGAAAAGAATATGCCCAAAATGTCAATTCTCTTGCTCCTGAGATGCTGCCTGACCTGCTGTGCTTTTCCAGCGCCACACGTTAACGCAAGCTGGAAGAACAACTCATCTTCTACTTGGGGACCCTGCACCCCTCTAGCCCCAGTATCAAATTCAATAATTTTAGGTTCTGAACTCTCCAATGTCCTTGCGCCCTAGCCTTTTACCCCACATACCAGGCCTTGTTATCACATAGCCTACCATTACACATTACCGATGGTTAACCACTAACAGTCCCCATAAACAGCTATTCACCCTCCACCAGCCAGATCGTTATGCACTCCTTTGTCCAACTGCTCCCATCTCTTTGGACTCGATCACCACCTATCATTTACTCCTTAACATCAGTTCTGAGGAAGGGTCAGCGGATCCAAAATGTTAACTCTGATTTCTGTTCACAGATGCTGCCAGACCTGCTGAGCTTTTCCAGTACCTTTTGGTTGTTGTGTGAGATTTAAAGCATCCGCAGTTCTTTTGGTTCTAATTTACAAGGAATTTCTAATTCAGGTCTAGCAGCTAAAACCGTGCGTTTATAAACCCTCCCAGTCCACAATAGCTCCATTTCTTCCCCAGACTTTGCAGTCTCTCCCATTCCCTTCACACTCACGAGGTCCCCTCTCACCGTGACACTGCGCCTGCGCAGCTCATGGCCACATGTTGGCCTACTGGACCCACCCCAAAACACTCCCATTGGCTGGAGGATTACGCCAATTCTCCTATTGGTCTGAAGCTGCTGTCAATCACCCAGGCCCCATTGTGACATGAGTGGGCTCCTCCCAAGAGCATCGGATGCTGAGGGGTGACCTCATAGAGCTTTATAAAATCCTGAGGAGGATGGATGAGAAAAATAGACAAGGTCTTTTCCCTGGGGTGGGGGAGTCTAGAACGAGAGGGTGTAGGTTTAAGGTGAGAGGGGAAAGATTTAAAAGGGACCCTAGAGGCAACTTTTTTCACACCGAGATTGGTGCAAGTACGGAATCTTCTGTTCAGGGAAATGGTGGAGGCTGGTACAATTACACCATTTGGCATCTGGATGGGTATGTGAATAGGAAGGGTGTCGAGGGATATGTGCCAAGTGTTGGCAAATGGGACTAGATTAGGTTGGGATATCTGGTAGGCATGGACAAGTTCGACCAAAGGGTCTAATTCCATGCTTTAGGTCTCTATGACTCTGCCCTGGGATGAGCTTCATCATTCACAGTGAATGGGGCAGTAACACAGAGCACAGGGGTTTGGGGCTATTCAGCCCATTGGGGCTGTACTCTCCCCCGCTGGAGATGGTGCCAGTCTATCCCAACTCACCTCCCATTTGTCTGCAGCCCTCCAAATCCTTCCTTAAAAAAGTTAAAATTCCAAATTTGTTTTGACAATAACTACTGAATCTGCATCCAGCTGTCGGTCAAACTGTTCCAGATGATCAGAACTTAGTGAGTAAAATAATCTTCACATTTTTAACCTGCATTATTTGCCAGTGACCTGAAGGTAGTTACTAAAAATTGTGACGTTAATAATTTCTCCCTCTGTATTTCTGTAAATTAAATATCCTAGAAACAAATCTGCTCCTGGTCGAAATCACGGCCTAACCTTCTCAGCTCCAAGGAGAATTATCTGACCTTCTGCTAACTCTCCATAAAAGAAAAACCCATCTTAATTTTAGTCGTGCCATAAAGATGTATAGCAGAGAAACAGACCCTTCGATCCAACTTGTCCATGCTGACCAGATATCCTAAATTAATCTCATCCCATATGCCAGCACTTGGCCTATATCCTTCTAAACTTTTGCTAATCACATACAACATCTCAAAGGCATAATTGGGTAAATGTACCAGCCTCCACACTTCCTCTGGCAGCTCATTCCATAAACGTACCATGTTCAGCTAGAAACATTGCTCCTTAGATCCCTTTTAAATCTTTTCCCTCATACGTGAAGCCTTTGCCCCCAAGCTTTGGACTCACATATCCTGGGAGTAAGACCTTGGGATTTCACCCTATCCATGCCCCTCACAATTGTATCTGATGCTCCAGGGAAAACAGCTCCAGCATATGTACCCTCTACCTACATAGCTCAAACCCTCAACCCTGGCAACATCTTTGCGTATCTTTTCTGAACCCTTTCAAGTTTCACAATATCATTCCGATAGCAGAGAGACCAGGACTGAAAGCAGAATTCCAGAAGTGGCTGAATCAATGTGCTGTGCAGTCGCAAAATGGCGTCCCAACTCCACTACTCAATGCACTGACCAGTAAAGACAAGTACACCAAACACCTTCTTCACTACCCTGCCGATGGTTCCACTTTCAAGGAACTATGAACCTGCACTCCAAGGTCTCTTTATTCAGCAACATTCCCCAGGACCTTCCCATTAAGTGTATAATTCCTGCCCTCATTTGCTTTTCCAAAATGGAGTATCTCACATTTATCTGAAATAAACTCGATTTGACAATCCTCAGCCCATTTGATTGAAGTCCCATTATACTCTGAGGTAACCTTCTTCGCTGTCCAGTGCGCCTCCAATTTTCATGTCTACTGTAAACCCACTAACTATACTTCATATATTCACATAGAAATCACTGATATAAATGATGAAAAGCAGTGGATCCAGCACCGATCCTTACACCATATTGCTCATCACAGGCCTCCAGTCCGAAAAGCACTACCCTCCGTCTCCAACCTTCCAGCCAATTTGTATCCAAATAGCTGGTTCTCTCTGCATCCCATGGTGTCTAACTTGCTAACCAGTCTGTCATGTGGAACCTTTTTGAATGTCTTTCTGAAGTCCAAGTTAGTGATTTATGTACAAAGCCATGCTGACTATCCCTACTCACTTCTTGTCTTTCCAATTACATATAAACCTGTCCTTCAGAATTCCTTCCAACACCTTGTCTGCTACTAACTTCAGACTCACCAGTGTATTGTTCTCTGGTCTTTCCTCATCACCTTTCTCAAATAATGGCGCCTATCTTGCAGTACCTCACCTGTGGCTATCAGTGATAGAAATATCTCAGCGAGGGCCCGGCAATCACTTCCCTAACTTCCCACAAAGATTTGGGATACACCTGATCAGGTCCCACAGATTTACTCAGCTTTATGTGTAAGACATCCAGTACAACCTCCTCTGTAATATGGATAGTTGTCAAGTTATCATTATTTATTTCTCCAAAGTCTCTAGCTTCCATATCCTCTTCCAGTAAAAGCTGACATGAAATCCTCAGATAGTATCTCTCCCACCTTCTGTGGTTCCACAGACAGACTTGTTGATCTTTGAGGGTCCCTATGCTCTGCCTGGTTACTCTTTTGTCCTTAGTGTTTTGTAGAATCTCTTTGGATTGTCCTTAAACCTCTTTCCCCGCAAAGCTATCTCATGTATGCTTTTTGCCCTCCTGTTTTCCCTCAAGTGTACTCCTACTGCCCAGATACTCCGAGGGATTCACTCAAACCCAGCTGTCTGTACCTGCCATATCCCTCCTTCATCTTTTTAACCAGACCCTCAATTTCTCTAGACACACAGCATTCTCTACACCTACCAGACTTGGCAATAACAGGAACATACTGTCTATGTTCTCTTGTTGTCTCATTTTCACAGGCCTAAGGAGGCAATGGCAGATGAGGACATGGAAACAGTCATTCTCAGTAAAGAGGTAGTGTTGGGAAAGATAACAGCCCAAAAGTACATGGGTCTCCTGGCCATGATGGAATGCATCCCAGGGGACTAAAAGAGATGGTGAAGGGTCTATTGACCTTCCTTGCTAGAGGGATGGCTATGCTGCAGCTGTACAGGGTGCTGGTGAGGCCCTTGATCGCCTTAATTCAGCAAAGATGTACTGACACGGGAGGGGGTGCAGAGGAGGGTCACTAGTTTGAGTCAGGAGTTGAGAAGGTTGGTGTATGTGGAGAGACCGAATAGACTGGGACTATACTTGTTGGGATTTAGAAGAATGGGAGGTTGTATTGGAAAAAATAAAATTAAGATGTGAATAGATAAGATAGAAGCAGGGAGGTAATTTCCATTGGGGGGTGGGCGCGCGGGTCAACCTAGCGAGCATAGCGTCAAAATAAGGGTGTATCTGATTTAGGACAGAATTGAGGAGGAACTTCTTCAGCTGAAGGGTTATGAATCTGTGGAATTCCCTGCTGAGTGCAGCAGTTGACATTATCAACTTGAATGTCTTTAAGGCAAAATGTAGATTTGCCAACAGGAAAGGAATTAAGGATTATGGTGAGGGAGCAGGAAAGTGGAGCTGAGGCCATGAAGAGCTCAGCCCTGATCTTATTGAATGGCAGTGCAGGCTTGAGGGGTCAGATGGCCTACTCCGGCTCCTATTCCTTCTGTTCTTATGTTCCCACTTTCCAGCCGTCCCTTTACCTGGGGGTTGCAAAGAAATATTGAAAGTTCTCGCCTTGTACCGTCAAAATTCACCTTTGTCCAACTTTGAACACCAACTTTTAGATCTGGTCTATTATTTTCTGCAACTATTTTAAAACTAGTAGAATTATCATCAGAGAATCCCAAGTGTGGAAGCAGGCCGTTCGGCCCATCACATCCACACTGACCCTCAGAGCCTCCTATCTTACCCCTGTAATGCTGCATTTCACATGGCCAATCCCCCCAATCTGCACATCCCTGAACAATATGTGCAATTCAGCCTGGATTATCCACCCAACCTGCACATCTTTGGAATGTGGGCGGAAACCAGAGCACCCGGACGAAACCCACACAGACAACCTCAATAAGGTGATCATCCTGTTCCTATTTCCCAGTTCCATCCAAGTAAGTTCACCGGGCGAACTCCCATGAATATCCTCCCTAAGCACAACAATAATGTTATCCCTAATCAAAAACACCATTCCATCTTCTCCCTTTCTATCCTTCCTCTTACATCTATTCCCTGGAACATTAAGTTACCTGTCCTTTCCAACCTAAGCCACGTTTCTTGAATACCCACTATATCCCAGTCCCATGTTCAAAACCTAATCTTAAGCTCATCTGTTTTCCCTGTCAAACCTCTTGCATTGAAATAAATGCAGTGCAGTGCTATCAAAAGGACAGACTGATGGGTAGAGGGGGTGGGATGGCCCTGTTGGTGAGGGATGACGTTCAGCCCCTTGCGAAGGGAGAGACACAGAATCAGGAGACGTAGAGTCACATTGGAGGGTGGCTATGTTGTCCCACTTTTCAAGAAAGGTGGGAGAGAGAAAACAAGGAATTATAGACCGGTTAGCCTGAGGTCAGTGGTGAGAAACATGCTGGAGTCAATTATAAAAGATGAAATTATGGCTCATTTGGATAGCGGTAATAGGATTCGTCAGAGTCAGCAGGGACTTACAAAGGGGAATATACTGACTTGGATTGAAAATTGGCTGGCTGACAGGAAAAGTAGTGATAAACGCTTCCTTTCGGAATGGCAGGCAGTGACTAGTGGGGTATCACAAGGTTCGGTGCTGGGACCGCAGCTGTTTGCAATATACATTAATAATATAGATGAACGTATTAAAAGTAATATTAGCAAATTTGCTGATGACACAAAGCTGGGTGGCAGGGTGAAATGTGAGGAGGATGTTATGAGAATACAGGTGAACTTGGACAGGCTAGGTGAGTGGACGGATGCAAAGCAGATGCAGTTTAATGTGGATTAATTTGTGGTTATCCACTTTGGAGGCAAGAACAGGAAGGCAGATTACTATCTAAAAAGAGTCAAGTTTGGTAAAGGGGAAGTACAACGAGATCTAGGTGTTCTTGTACATCAGTCAATGAAGGTAAGCATGCAGGTACAGCAGGTAGTGAAGAAAGCTCACTGCATGCTGGCCCTCATAACAAGAGGAATTGAGTATAGGAGCAAAGAGGTCCTTCTGCTAAGACCGCACCTGGAGTATTGTGTGCAGTTTTGGTCTCCACATTTGAGGAAGAGCATTGTGGTTATTGAGAGAGTGTTGGGTAGGTTCATGAGATCAATTCCCGGAATGGCGGAATGATCATATGTTGAAAGATTGGAGCGACTGAGCTTGTATACACTTGAGTTTCGAAGAATGAGAGAGGATCTGATTGAGACCTACAAGATTATTAAAGGGTTGGACACTGTGGAGGCAGGAAGCATGTTTCCATGGATGGGTGAGTCCAGAACCAGAGGACAGAGTTTAAACATAAGGGAGAGGCCATTTAGAACAGAGTTGAGGAGAAACGTCTTCACCCAGAGAATGGTGGGTTTATGGAATGTTCTGCTCCAAAAGGCAGTGGAGGACAAATCTCTGGATACTTTCAAGAAAGAGATGGATAGAGCTGTTAAAGATAATGGAATCAAGTGTTACAGAGATAAGGCAGGAACAGGATACTGATTGTGGACGATCAGCCATGATCATAATGAATGGTGGTGCTGACGCAAAGGGCAGAATGGGTAATTCCTGCACCTATTGTCTATTGTAGCTTGTCAGTCCTACCTCATTCTGTGCCTTGCCCTTGCCTGTCTAACTTCTAAACTGTATCAGTCTCAGACTTACCTCCTATCTCACTATCTCTTTAGGTTTACCCCATGCCCTCACTGGTTTAATGCCTCCTGAGTAGCACTAGCAAATCTCCCTGCTTGGATATTAGACACTTTCCAATTCAGGTGTAATCCATCCTTCTTATGCACGTCAATTCTACCCCAGCAGAGATTCCAATGATCCAAAAATGGGAATCCTTCTCCCCTGTATCAGATCCTTGGTCAGGCATTAATCTGCTCTACCCTGCTGTTCCTACTCTCACTAGCATGTGGCACCGGGAGTAATCCAGATATTACTACCCACAAGGACCTGCTTATTATCCTCCAGGCTAATTTGCAATATTGTCTCATCAGGACTTCATCCTTCTCTCTTATGTCATTGGTACCAATGTACAGTGACCTCCCACTGATCATTCTCTCCTTTCAGAATATTCTGCACCCTCGGAGCCATCCTTCACCTAGACAGTAGGGAGGCACCAGCCCATTCTGATGTCTCACTGTGAGCTACAGAAACTGCAGTCTGTGCTGCAGACTAGAGAGCCCCCTATCCCCATCGATCGCGTGGAACCTGATATACCTCACATTACACGAGATACTTGGCTGTCAGTGCCAAGGACAGTGTGACCCCCGGCGCTTTCCAAAACAGTATACTTGTTTGAGACGGAAATAACCACAGGATCCTCCTGCACTACTTGCTCTCCGCTCCTCCCTTTCCGAGAGGAAACCCATCTACCTGACTGGATCGGCAGTTTTCCTAACTTTCTGAAACTGTCACCTGTCACACCCCCCCGGCTCCTGTAAATTCTTCATTACCTTTAATCATCGCTCCATCTGATTCATGAAATCCTACAGGATTTGCATCCTCACTTCCTGCAGACAATCAGGATCACTGAAACTTTCCTTCATCTCCTAAATCCAACAGGAAGAGCACATCACTGTACAAATGGCCATCTCTGCACCTTAACAGACCACAGACCCAGAAAAAGGCACACAGTCTTACAGCTTTACAAAACACTACTCTAGAATAAATTAGTACCAATATTTTATATTAAAAAACGTAATCAAAGTATCATAAGATGTGTATTTAAAGAAATAAACGGTCGCCCTACTGAATGTTGCAGCTTTACTAAAATAAAACAAACTAAGATTTATCTTTGAAGAGATTGAAACCCACCGAGCTGAGAGTCACAGATGAACAGCACTAAACAGAACCTTCGGTCAAATTTGTCCATGCCGACCAGATATCCGAACCTAATCTTATCCCTCTTGCCAGCACCTGGACCATATCCCTCTAAATCTTTCCTATTCATGTCAAGTATCCAAACGCCTTTAAAATGGTGTAACTGTCAGCCTCCACCACTTCTTCTGGCAGCTCATTCCATACACGCACCACTCTCTGCATGAAAAAGNCCTCAACCTATGCTCTCTATTTCTGGACTCTCCTGCTCAGGGAAAAGACCTTGTCTGTTTACCCTATCCATGCTACTACTGATTTTATAAACCTCTACGGAGGTCACTCCTCAGTCTCTGATGCTCCAGGGAAAGAAAGCCCCAGCCTTTTTGCTCTCTTCCTGCAGCTCAAACCCTGGCAATATTCTTGTAAATCTTTGTTGAACCCTTTCAAGTTTCACAACATCCTTCCGATTGATGGAGAACAGAATTGCACACAATATTCCAAAAGTGGCCTGACCAATGTCATGTACATGACCTTCCAACGTCTATACTCAATGCTCTGATCAATAAAGGAATGTATTCCAAACACTTTCTTCAATATCCTATCTACCTGCAACTCTACGTTCAAGGAAATATGAATCTGCACTGCAAGATACCTTTGTTCATCAACACTATCTCGGTATTTGCCACTAAGTGTATCAGTCCTGTTAAGATTTGCTTTTCCAAAATGCAGCACGTCACATTTATCTGAATTAAACTCCATCTGCCACTTCTCACCCATCTGAACAACCTCCTTATTGTAATCTGAGGTAACCATCTTTGCTGTCCACTATACCTCCAATTTTGGTGTCATCTGCAAACTTACAAACTATACCTCCTATGCTCATATCTAAATCATATTATATAAACGACGAAAAGTAGTGGACCCAGCACTGATCCTTGCGAGACTCCACTGGTCACATGCCTCCAATCTGAAAAAACAACCCTCCACCACCACCCTGCCTTCTACATTTGAGCCAGTTCTGTACCCAAACGACTAGTTCTCCCTGTATTCCATGAGATCTAACCTTGCTAACCAGTCTACCATGGGGAAGCTTGTCGAGCGCCTTACGGAATTCTATAGATCATGTCCACCTCTCAGCCCTCATCAATCCTCTTTGATACATCTTCAAATAACTCAATCAAGTTTGTGAGACATGATTTCCCACGCACATAGTCATGCTGACTATCACTAATGAGTCCTTGCTTTTCAGAATACATGCGCATCTTGTTCCTCAGGATTCCCTCCAACAACTTGCCCAGCATCAATGTCAGGCTGACCGGTCGATAGTTCCCTGGCTTGTCCTTACCACCTTTCTTAAATAGCGGCACCACGTTAACCAACCTCTAGTCTTTTGGCATCTCACCTGTGATAATCGATGATACAAATATCTCCGCAAGAGGCCCAGCAACCACATTCCCAGCTTCCCAGGGTTCTAGGGTTCACCTGATCAGGTACTGGGGATTAACCAAGCTTTACGGGTTACAAGACACCCAGTACGTCTTCCTCTGTAAGATGGACATATTTAACATGTCGACATCTATTTCCCAACATTCTATATTGCCCATGTCCTTCTCCACAGTAAACACTGATGAAAAACATTCAGTTAGTATCTCTCCCATCTCCTGCGGCTCCACGCATAGACTACCTTTCAGATCTTTGAGGAGCCCTATTCTCTCTCGAGTTACCCTTTTGTTCTTAATGTATTTATAAACACCCTTGGGATTATTCATAACCCTATTTGCCAAAGCCATCTCATGTCCCCTTTTTGCCCTCCTGATTTTCCTCTTAAGTATACTCCTACTGTCTTTAATGCTCAGGGTTTTTGGGAATTTTTGGATTGGAATAAATGCAAATATTACATCTTGATAAAACAAACAAGGGCAGACTGACACTAATTAAAAACAGGGCCTCGATAGTGATATGGAACAAAGTGGCCGAGGGGTTTGGGTCTTTCACGTCTGTCACGTGTAGACAGGGTGGTTAAGAAGGTGCTTAGCACACTTGCCTTCATTGCTCAGACCTTTGAGTACAAGAGTTGGGACATTATTTTGGATGTTGGGGACGCCTTTTCTGGAATTCTGTGTCCAGTTCTGGTCATGCTGATATCGGGAGGACATTATGTAGTTGGAGCGGATTCAGAAGAGATTTACCAGGATGTTGATGGGAATGGATAGTTTGAATTATAAGCAGAGGCTGGATAGGCTGCGACTTCTTTCACTGGCGCGCAGGAGGCTGAGGAGTGACCTTATTAGACGTTTCTCAAATCATGGAGGGGTGGTATCAGTAATGTGAACAGCAGGTGTCGTTTCCAGGAAGGGACACGATTCAAGACTGGGTACATACCTTTTAAGGTGACAGCACAACAGCTTTAAAAAGGCGTTCGGGAATTGTTTTTTTTTTGTTTTTGTTCAGATAATGGTTTATGTGTGGAATGAACTATCAGAGGAAGTGGTAGTTGTGAATCAAATTCCAATTTTAGGGTGGCACAGTGATTAGTACTGCTGCCAGGTCCCCAGGTTCAATTCCAGCTTTGGACAACTGTCTCTGTGGGACTTGCACATTCTCCCAGTGTCTGCATGGGTTTCTTCCAGGGGCTCCAGTTTCCTCCCTAATGAGAGAGCAGCCCTATGGTCTGGTAGGGCAATGCTGCCTTTACCTTTTACACAGTGATGCCACTGTCTTTCTGGGGTGGGGAGAGGGAATGCTGAAGGTGGTGGATGGAACACCACTCAGGCACAGTGCTTTGTCCTGAAGGATGTTCACTTTCTTTCATAGTGTTGGGGGGTGCACTGATGCAGGCAAGTGGAG
>NW_025207186.1:11371-12656 GCF_004010195.1 Chiloscyllium plagiosum | reverse complement strand
ATAATGAACAATTATGATAATTCCTTTACGTACCAAATGTCGTTGACTGCATCATTTGTTCACTTTCATGCACACTTTCATTATCTATTAACTTTCTTCCAAATTCTGACACAAATGTCTGAACTCTGATCATAATATTAATCATTTAAATTAAAATAACATGTCTCTAAGATGAAACCATTTGATAGAAATTCATATTTCTTGTGTTACCTTCATTTTTTAGTTAAAAAAATCTATAATCACTGAATGGCTCATTTTGTCTTCAATTCATAAAGCTAGTTATTATATTTTATTCCACAATTTGCCAATTTTAATAAATATCTTATCAACATAACAGCAAAGTATTTTTGAAATGGTGAATCATTTTAATTGCTCATACAACAACATTATCATGTCATTATCATGATAATAATTGCGCAATTATTTAAGAAAGTCTTTTGAACAAGCAAATGATACTTACATTTTAATATAACCAATTGTTTCTGAGTGCCAACACTGCAACATGAAACTTTATTTTTAGGTCAAGTTTCCCATAATGGATCCAATGACTTCCCATCCAATATTAATTGTGAATGCCTAATGTTTGCTTATTTGAATGATCTCCGTAACCACAGATTTTAAATTCACAGACCTGCAATTACCTTTCATTGCAATAATTCCTGTTTGTTTGAACTTATACCTCAGTCACATAGCAAAACGAGATTACTCATTATTTCTAAATTCATTGATCGAATTTTATAATTCAGTTGTTGCTCATACCTAACAATTATTCAATCCAGTACGTGCTGTGAATGTGGAATTGCGGCTCTTTACATGAGTAACTATTGTACTGTGTAATCTCTCAATCATTGTTAATATTAATTCTTATTTTACCTGAGGAAACATAGTTGAAGTCATTTAAATATATTTCACTTCGATGCGAACATTTACTATATTTCTAATCATAATAAGATTTAAGTATTTTTCATGACACAAAATCATATAAAATTCCTGCGTTTTGTTAAGTCAAATGAAAAAGAATTAACATTTCTGTATTGTTTCATTAAACAATGACAATGCATTTTGAATCTTTCGAATTTGAGCATTTTTGCAAAGAAGGGATGTTGTCTTCAGCTGAATAATCGCATTGAATGACTAATTCACAGAATCTGTCGTTTATTCTCGAGTTCCCAAGCAACCAAATTAACTAATTCTGCTGGTTCTAAATTCCTGGAAAGTATTTGATATTGTTGCAGTCTTAAAGATGAAGAAGTCAATGTGATATTACTTATTTTTTTAATTGGAA
>NW_025207186.1:5432-11330 GCF_004010195.1 Chiloscyllium plagiosum | reverse complement strand
CAAAGATGAAAAGCAAGTCAATTTCTTCATCAGTGAAATAAGCAAATGTCACTTCCCGTTGTCCATTAGTTGGCTAATTCCCAAATTTGTAATTAAACAATGCAATTCACCTGAATATTGTTGTGCTCTTTGATCATATTAATTTTCTAATTATTGTTCATTCATGATTTGTCAGGGATTTCTATTTTTTTGTTTTCCATTCACCTATTCATATTGAATGTAAGATTGATACGCTTTGGCAACATCAGAAAGTGTTCATTTGAAATTTGATTTTGCACATCTCTCACTTATCTCACTTTTTGCATGGGGGCTGAGCATTGAGAACAGAGGATCAGTGGTTAGCACTCGTGTCTTACAGTGTTATGCACTTGGGTTTGAATCCATCCTCGGCCACATGTTTGTGTGGAGTTTGCAAGTTCTGGTTTTCTCCCACAATCCAAAGATATGCAGGTTAGGTACATTGGCTATGCTAAGCTGCACGGTCTGTTCAGGGACGTGTAGGTTATGTGCATTAGTCAGGGGTAAATGTCCAGTAATCTGAGAGCAGAATGGTGCTGAGTGGGTTATTCTTTGGAACGTCAGTGTAGACTTGTTGGGCCAAATGGCCTGTTTCCACACAGTAGGGATTCCAGAAACTTAGAATTGTGTTTCGCTAAACAAAACTGACATTTTTTTAAAATGTTGCATTTAAAACATATCTTTAACTGTCAATTGTCAATCTTGTAAAATATGTCAATGTTACTGAAATCAATGTTCAAACAAAAGACTGCACATAAAGCCACACAAAGATCTTCATGACCATGTAATTACTGTTCAGTGGAATAATCACAGTGAAATTTTATTGTTTCTGAGATCAATCGCCATTATCACAGTAAGGATCTGGTTATCATTCCCTTCAATAAATGCAATCGTTGTCCTCTGGTATTTCAGTTCAGCAGTTAGAAACCATAATGGTTGTTCAAAGCATGGTGATTCTTTATTATGGGGAGAAAGTGAGGGCTGCAGATGCTGGAGATCAGAGCTGAAAATGTGTTGCTGGAAAAGCGCAGCAGGTCAGGCAGCATCCAAGGAACAGGAGAATCGACGTTTCGGGCATAAGCCCTTCGTCAGGAATGGAAAAGCGCAGCAGGTCAGGCAGCATCCAAGGAATAGGAGAATCGACGTTTCGGGAATAAGCCCTTCTTCAGGAACCGAAACGTCGATTCTCCTGTTCCTTGGATGCTGCCTGACCTGCTATTCTTTATTATGAATGGCTAAGGGATCTAACGGCAAGATATGTTGTTTGATCTGATTTGTTGCGTGTTCTCAAACAGGTTTTTCACTATAAAAATTGCAAAAAAATGTGTTAATTTCGTCTTGTTCAACTGCTGATGCTAACATTTTCAGTTCATGTTCATTAAACATATTTGGAGAAAGTGAGGAAAGCTGTAGCATTGGAAAAGGGCAGGTACACCCAAAGAGCAGGAGTATTGACATGTCGGGCAGTAGGCCGTCATCAGGAAAGATTCCTGATGAAGGGCTCATGCCCAAAACGTCGATTCAGCTTTTCCTCGAATGCTGCCTGACCTGCTGTGCTTTTCCGGCACCATGCTCTTTTGACATTATAAATATTTGACTGAATATTCAGAGATAATACTAAAAGTTGCCTCTGTCAATTTAATTTGCTGTGCTTTCTATTCACTGAATTTTTCATGTTAATTGCTACTTTTTTTCTTCTTAAATTTGATACAAATTTCAAAATACAGAACACATTAAAATTCACTTAAATTATAAATTTGATTTCTAAACAAAAAAAAACAATGGAAGGCAATATAGAATTCTTGAACAGCCTACACATTTGAATGGAAAATCAATTGCTTCCAAAAAATGTTTCCACGTCTATATCTTTCTTTCAATTCAATAATCCTGCAAGTAGTTTATAATTGTCAGTTGATCTCTCTGAATGAGTATCTAATCAATGTCAATGTAAACAGCTGAAACATTAACAACAGATTGATAATTGGATGTTAAAGATCTGATTTGAAGTGAACAAATGTTTGGAATTTACTTGAATTCCACCAGGAAACATTCCTCCAGGAATTTATAAGCGACAGAATTAGATACAGGTATCCCCACTATCCGAAAGTAAAGCGTTATTACGAAACCTTACATAAGCTGAAAAGGCGTTAGTCGAAGAAGCATTAATTTATATGAGAAATATCTCCCCTTTTTTCGTAAAAGTGAAAATCCTCTTCAGATTTATTTCAGTTAGAGAAAACAGGGACAGATGTAAGTCTTTTGTAAAAGCAAAGTGGCTAAGGCGAATTTTCCAACACATATTTCTTGGTAACCTGACTCAAATAAGTATCAGATTTTGTGATAATTAATACAATAGATAAAAGCAGATCTAATGTTGGATTGAAAAGCAATTCAGTCTTTGCTTAGGTACTCTCTAATCACCATTCAGAGCAGCTCTTGATATATTTCTGTTGAAGGTGTGATTTGAAACCTTCCCTCGGATCTAGATATAGAGACACTACCACAGCTCCACAAGCTCCTTTCATAATGTTCCCTTCCAGGACGGCAGGACTGCAATATTGTGTTTCATGTGGTTTCTCAAATGAAAACTAATCAGCTGTTTATTGTTGTAATTTGAATGGGAATTAATTAGGTAGTTTCTGTGTGTAATGGACTGGAAATTAAACAATATTTTACAATAACAATAAAGGAATGATAGTCTTAAATAAACAGGAATCTCATGACACTTCTTTGAAAGACAAATTGACAAAACTGCGTGATCACTGTACTTTGATTTAAAAATGCATCAGTCATTCAATGTGAATATTCAGCTGAAGGCAATTTCCCTTCCTTTCAGCAACGTACAACTTCCACAAATTCAAACTGAACAGGCATTGATAAAGGAAGGAACAAGCAGATGGTAATTCTATTTTCTGTACATAAACGTGCGATGAATTTTAAGTAAGTTTTAAATATATATATAAATGAAACTCTTATTGTGGTTCGAAATACAATAAATGTTAGCATGAAGTGAAATATAAACAAATCAATTCAACTGTGTTTTCTCAGTTAAAATATAGTTCAATATTCAAAGTAATCGCGTCATTGTACACTGCAATATCTTTACGTTATTTCAGTGCTGAGACATAATTCCACATTTATATCCCTGATAGTGAAGCAAACTTGTGCCAGGAGTCAGAGGGGGTATGGGAGGTCCTTAATGAGTACTTTGCTTCAGTATTCCCGAGTGAGTGGGATCTTGTCCTTTGTGAGAACGATGTGAAACTGGCTGATATGGTCAAACAGGTCGATGTTAAGGCGGAGAATGTGCTGAAAATATTGAACAACCATGGGGTAGATAAGTCCCCTGGGCCAGAAAGGATATAACTTAGGTTGTTATGGGAAGGGAGGCAAGGGATTATTGTGTTTTGGCAATAATGATACGAATAATGATAAATTTCATCTTGCTATTTGACTGTGCTATCTGCAAAAATGAACAGGAATTGTTGCAGGGTAATTAGGTTTTTCTAAATTTATAAGGCTGGGATTACACAGATCATTCAAATGAGCAAAAGTCATATTTTTAACAGTGCGTGTTGCAGCAGAAATAATTAATTCTTTTGTAGGTGTGTTGATTGGAAATAAAATGCATTTTTATATTACTGTATAGGTACTAGGGAAGATTGGATTAAATTCAAATATAAACTTCACTGCAGTTGTTAGCAAGACTAAACTAAAGCATACTATAATTATTGTCATGCAAATTCCTTAATAATTACTGTGAGAATCCCGAAAAAGGATATACTGTACCATTTTTCAAACAGTCAATGAAGTAAATTGTGAACCTCAGTGTACTTGTTACCCAGACCAATTATTATGCAATTATTGTATTTATAATGACTTAATAGCTAAACAGATAAATTGGTTCAATAATTTGTAAGCATGTTGCTCTGAAATTGATTGGATATTTATTAAGATCGGTAAACTGAGGGATCAAATATAATAGCTCACTTGAAAGAATTGAAGGAAAAAACGAGACAGTGTTTATTGAACAGGATTGTTTTTGTTTAAAAATGCAGTTGATGCAAGAATAATATATTTTCCTCCATTGGTTTTCTTGTAGAGACATGTTTTTTTTTAAATTTTGTCATGATTCAAGGTTGAGACACTTGTGTCAGAGTCTGCAAAGGGGAGAGTGAGAGAGAAAGAAATTCTAAAAAAGCAGAAAGGAAAGGAACTGGCGAATGGAGGAGCTCCAATTGTAGTGTCTCACCCTGCCACCATCTTATTGGGTGTGCTGGAATACCGAATACGCACAGAATTTTAGCTTACAATGTCCTCGACACTACCGTCACCATCCCTGTATGCCCTGTCCCACCGGCAGGACATGGATGTAACTGAAATGCTGGGACATGCAGGGTTATGGATTAAGATCTGCAGAATGTGATCAGTGTGATTTATTTAACATTTCTCCAGAATATTAAACTCCAGTACAATTTGAAAAGTTATTAGCGTCATCAGACTTGAACTACAAATGTCAGAAAAAAATTATCAGGAAGTTAAAGCACAGATCGAGGCCACTTGGCCCATCCCATATGTGGTGACTGTAAGAGAACTCCTTAGGCTTTACATCTTTGTGTACTCACCATTGAAAGCAACACTTTCAGACTGTGAACTCTGCCAAATATGCTTTTATAATCTGTTTTATAAATGTATTTCTTTGACAGCTGCACACCTTGTTTCCTTGTTTCTTTCCTCGCACTAACTCCATTCCCCGCGGCCTTGCAGGACGACCATTTCTGCTGTTTAATCTCTCCTGCTTTCCCCCGTGTGACAGACTGTCTTTTTGTCCTTGTCTCACCCACACCTTGCTCACAACCTGTTACATTTCTGATGGTTCCCAGACCTCTGTAACTATCACTGCACCCCCTGGGTCAATGGCGCGAGTTTTGAATTCTCTTCCTTCTGAGACAATCAGAAATCTTTCCGGTTGTAGTTTCCCCCAGGTTTTATTTTGAAAAGCAGAGCATTTGTGTCAGAGTCAAGTATTTGTGAGCCTTCATCCACAATTCCGAGCATTTGGATGTAATTTGTGACCCTCCCACAGATGTTTGGCTATGCTAACATGGCCACAGTGTGCAATTTAGGTGGGTTGTGCTAGCCATGGTTAATGTGGGGTTATGGGGGTAGGGTGGGTGAACAGGTCATTGCAGACTCGATGGGCCGAATAGACTCTTTCTGCACCCACTGGATTGTGTGATTCTAACTAGTTGTGATTGTTGTCCCATTTTCCTCATGTCAGGTTCATTCAACTCAGATACATATGATTCAGTGGGTGTTCACTCATTCCTTCCATTCAGTTCTCCATCAATTTCACACTGTATGTGAGGGTGGGAATGGATTTGTAAATATAAATACTCCAACCAAAATCCCTCACAGGTCAGGAACTGTTTCTGCTACTTCCATCACTCACAAGGAACAGGAAAATAAAGGTTCAGTTACAAATCTTACAGGAACATAGCGGTTATAATCACCAGGAAAGGCTGAACAGCTCAAAACGCTTTTCTGAAGAAAAGAGGAGGCTCAGAGTCAACCTGTTACAAGTAGAAAGCTTTGTGTCTGTGTTTTCAGAGATTTGAGGTTGAAATCATTGAGTTGGAAGTATGTTTCATTGCCCCGATCATCAAAGGTGCTGTCTAAATGTGCATCTTTCTTTCTATCTGTCTGAGTTAACAGTCAGATAGACAGGTCAGTGTCTGAGCGTCTTACCAAATCCCTGATTGAATCTGTCTCCCCCACAAACTCAGGTGCCTCACCACTCACTGGGTCATGGGGAAACTCTGCCATTACAATGAGAACTGTCTTTGCTGTCACCTTTCCTCGTACTTCCGCCTAATCCCA
>NW_025207186.1:0-5290 GCF_004010195.1 Chiloscyllium plagiosum | reverse complement strand
AGACAGCATTCCATGATGAGAGTTAAACCCGGGTGGCAGGAGAGGGAGCCACTGAACATTAGCAGGTTTAGTTCAAACACAGGAGGTTTGTTCAGTCAGTAACAGTGTGTTCGACATGGAGGTTAAGTGAGCAGTGAAGGGAAATTTACCACAAGCTGCCGATGGATAACTTGCATTGGAACAGCAGGTGGCCATTCAGCCCCTCAACTCTGCTCTGCCATTCATGGTGATCATAGCTGATATGTGACCTAACGTACAACCTTCAAACCCCTCTAATTTCGTCAATAAACTCATCTGCAACAAACAAGATGAGTATTGGAAAAGTAAACATCTGCAAATGCTGGGAAATCAGAAACAAAATCAGAAATTGCTGGAAAAATTCGGGAGGTCTAGCAGCGTCTGTGCAGAGTGAACTGTTCGTGTCCAGTGATCAGTCAGGTGACCAGCTGCAGCTGACCATTCTGCTGTTTCTTTAACACTCTCTGGAACAGGTTGTGGTGCGAGGGGAATGAGATCGTCAATAATAACTGAGAAAACAGGAGGACGGGCTCAATCAGAATTTGGAATTCACTTACCCCTCCCAGCGGGACACTCACCGACACAGTCACACTGCAGAGAGGCCGTTCATCTACCTCACGTATGGGAAGGGATTTACTCGATCTGACAATCTGCTGAGACACCAGAGATGGCACAGTGGATTTAGACTCTTCACCTGCTCCATGTGTGAGAAAGGATTCATTCAACTCTCTCACCAACGGAGACATTAGTGCATTCCCACCGAGGAGAGGCCATTCAGATGCTCAGTGTGTGGGAAAGCATTCACTCAGTCCTCTGACCTGCTTAAACACTCTGGGGAAAGATCATTCACTTGTTCCCAGTGTGGGGGGAGATTCACTCAAATGCGGCACCTGCGGAGTCCCCAGTGAACCCACACAGGGGGAGAGGCCATTCAGATGGTCAGTGTGGGAGAAGGGATTCAGTGATTCATTCTGCCCCCGAGACCCCAAGTAGCCCACACAGGGGAGAGGCCATTCAGATGGTCAGTGTGTGAGAGGGGATTCAGTGATTCATCCCATCCCCTTAGACCCCAGAGGGTTCACACTGGGTAGGAGCTGTTTACCCCTCTGTGTGACAAAGGATTTGCTGCATCTTCAACATGACTGACAGCTCAGTGAGTGGACACAGGGAAGTGGTCATCCCCCTAGTCCGTGTGGACTGCAGGACTCTGATTCTGATGTTACTGTCCATCAGAGTCAGGAGTGGACCTTGTACATGATGACACTGTTGGAGTATTGATGTTGTTGTTAACCACCATAACTGGGCTCGAGTGGACTGAACTTACATTGCCACTTTCTGAACCTCAGGATGTCTCTCTCGGCAGTAAGTATCAACAAACAGCAATGTGACAAGGAGCAGGGATCATCTGTTTTGATTTAAATTGTGATTACAGCACAGCTGCTTCACAGCATCAGGTACAAGGTTGGAGTCCAGCCTTGGTCAACAGCCTGTGTGGAGGTCCCACATTCTCCCCATGATAGTGTGTGTCCCCTCCAGGTGCTCTGGTTTCCTCCCACAGCCCAAAGATGTGCAGGTGGATCAGTCGTGCTAAATTGTTCACAGTATCCAGGATTGTGCAGACTAGGTGGATCAGCCATGGGAAATGCAGGGTTACACTGATAGAGTGCTCTGGGCGTGATGTTCATCGGATGCTCTCTTTCCACACTGTCAGGATTCTGTTCCATGATTGAGGATAAAGACTAGACAGCAGGGCGTCCTTGGAGAAGGAGCATGTGGTGTGCATCAATTCTCTCAATGCCTTTAGATAGAGGTGGGCACCGCAGGGGATATAGTGCTTTATCTCCAACGCTGCCCCTCCCCACAACTCTATTTTGATTTCGTCCCTTCTCACTCGGTCACTTGTAATGGTTTGCTTGGCGCGTAATGGGCTTTGTTTGGAAATATTCAATTGGTTACACAAATGGTTTACTGCTGGTGATGATATGTCTAGATTAGAGTAGTGCTGGAAAAGCACAGCAGGTCAGGCAGGACCCGAGGAGGAGGCGGTAAATCAACGTTTTGGCAAAAGCCCTTCTCCAGCACCACTCTAATCTAGGCTCTGGTTTCCAGCATCTGCAGTCCTCACTTTTGCACTGCTGGTGATTATATGTTAACCAAAAGCAAAATGGCGTAATGATGAGTTTGATGGTGGGAAGGTTGCAGTGCTCACATTTCTGGGTCAGGGAAATGGGGGAAAGAACGCTTCACATATCACAGAACGAGAAATGAAAAGCAGTTAAATCAAACCAAAGGTTCAGACAGGGAGGGAATATTTCCCTGGAGTTTGAGTAGCTGGAAAGTGGTGGTGTCCGGGAATAGACAGGATTTTGTTTTACAAAGGTTGAAAGTTTTAAATCTGTTATATTCAGACAGTTTATGTCATTTTCTTTAATTTTATTTGCTGTGCAAAAAGCTTTTACAACATTTTAAAACCAAAATTTACAAACCTTGTGTTAAGGATAAATGTTAAATAAAATCCTTCAAACCATCCCTCACTGAAAACTAATGTGGAAGTGCAATCTCCTGGAGAATCCCTGCCCTGCCCACTCCTTCCTACCCGGGCTCCATGACTATATACATACCTGGGAGATAGCAGCAAGAGGCCATTCGGTCTTTCAGTCCTGCTCCACCATTCAATGGGAAACAGCTGACCATCCAGCCCAGTCTCCTGTTCCTGCTGTGTTCCAATCCCCTTTCATGACTTTACCTCCTTTGGTAACATCAACTGGGTTTCAGCAACTAGAGATAGAAACCATTTCCAGGATATGGGCATCACTGGATCAGCCAGCATTTATTCCCCATCTCTAGTTGCCCTTGAGAACATGGTAGTGAGCTGCTGTCTTGAACTATTCACAGTCCATTTGGCGCAGAGAGACGGACAATGCTGGGAGGGAGAGTGTTGCAGGTTTTTGGCCGAGTGATTCTCTATCTTTGGTTCTTCAAATGCTGCGTAACTTAATCACGATCTGCACATGATTTTGAGATTTCAGTCTGCAAATCTTCACCATCTAGCAACCTGTATAAAGGAATATGTACAGGTTAGAAATTCAGAGCAGACAATTCTCGTTTCTCTGGAATATCTTTTTCCCCTTTCTTCCCCCGAAGCTGTAACCCTCCAGCTCATTTACTGTCTCCACCATTCTGCCTCTGCTACCCCCTAATGTGCACCCTCCACATTCTCATGGAGTTACTGACAAACAGATCCATGCCACCACTTCCCGTCCCTGGTCAGACTCTGTACCCTTTCTGGGTTCACTTCCTTTCACTTCAGTTGCTGCAAGTCAATAATGTAACAGCAGAATGAAACAAAAGGAAACAGACAGGGAGGTGGCAGATCCTGGACAGAAGAGGAACCTTCAGGCTGGGAGAATGGGTCAGATCCTTCATTGTTTCCCGTTAGTTGATTCCCAGCGTTAAAATGAATTGTGGATGGAGAATGGTCCTCCATGGATGTGGTGACACTTTGATCCCCAAACTGATCAATACTATAAGCAGATACATTCCTCCTCCAGCCAATCACAGTGTGAAATACTTTCCACAGAGTATACTTACCCAAAGCACATGCTCCAAAACCCACCCACATTCTGTACATGACAGTGCCAGGTTTCCCCACACACGTGTGGTTCCTGCCTCAGGGATTGTGGGGGTTATAGTCCCCATGAAGCCACTGGAGACCTGTCTCTGGAAAGTGAATGAAAAGTGTGGACTGGAGGGTGTTGTGAATAGGATCCCCATTCAGACACAGAACATATGGACTGTCTCTTCGTTTTACTGAGAAATCTGCTTCCACAACCTGATTTTCTGATGTAAGGAATATAGATTCAGCCAACTGGGGCGTGGGTTAGTAAAGAGGAGATGATTTTAAGCAGAGGTGGCTCAATGGTTAGCATTGCTGACTCACAGCGTCAGGGACCTGGATTCGAGTCCAGCCTGAGGCGACTGTGTGGAGTTGACATGTTCTCCCCGTGTCTGTGCGAGTTTTCTCTGGGTGCTCCAGTCTCATCTCTTAGTCCAAAGATGTGCAGGTTAAGTGGATTGGCCATGCTAAATTCACACAGTGTCCATGCCTGTGCAGGTTAAGCCATTAACCATGGGAAATACAGGGAATGGGTGAGTCTGAATGGGATGCTCATTATCGGGTTGGTGTGGATTCCATGGACGAGTACACTGTTTCTGCACTGTAGGGATTCTATTCCATTCTCATGAAGAAGAATGTACCTATCTCAATGTGCTGTGAATCTGTGAAATTCCCTATTCAAAATGCAGTGGACGCCAGGACAATGAGCAAATTTACTGAAGAGATACAGATGTTGATTTTGCAATGAGATGAAGGGTGAGAGAGAGTAGGCAGGAAAATCCAGCTGAGACCAAGGTGAGCTCAATCATCACTGTATAAAATGGTGGAGCTGTTTCGAAGGGCTGCATTGCCTCTCCTGTGCCCAGTGCTTATCTTCTTACGGTAATAACTGGAAAGCTGAATCCAACACTCACCACCTTCACCAAAGGAGATTTTCGAAAAAAGCAGGATAGTCAGGTGGATTCGCGTTCCAAACTTAGATAGTGAGGAAGCGTGTAGGAGATAATGATTTTACATTTTTAAACTGAGGTGAGTTAAAAATCACACAACAGGTTATAGTCAAACAGGTTTAATTGGATCAGGATGACGGAGCAACTCTCCGAAATCTAGTGTGTTTCCAATTAAACCTGACGGACTATAACCTGGTGTTGTGTGATTTTTAAATTTATACACCCCTGTCCAACATCGGCATCTCTAAATCATGTAAACTGAGGGGAGACAGTGATTTATGGTTTTAGACTGTGTAGTACATTCACACCGTCCAGAATACGGTGTTGTGAATATCTATCCTGTACTTTATTACAAAGCCAAGGTCTCTGACAATGAAAACCAAAACACCCAGGAAACATTTTATCAGATTACGAGGTGAGACAAAGACTTGTGATAAGTCTGGTTAAATTTAGAATACAGTTGGAAAGCGGGAAGATTAAATCCAATCCCAAGATCCTGTCCTTCAACAAAGGAGACTACAATAGGATGAGGCAGGAGTTGGCTAATGTAGACTGGAAGCAAAGACTTTATGGTGGGACAGTTGAAAGACAGTGGAGGAATATAAAAGAATTTTTCAAACTGTTCAGCAGAAGTATATATCAGTGAAAAGGAAGGACTGTAGGAAAAAAGAGTCATCTGCCATGGGTGGCTAAGGAAATAAGGGAG
>NW_025207185.1:0-12656 GCF_004010195.1 Chiloscyllium plagiosum | reverse complement strand
TTTCCCTCTAGTGTAATACGGTTGCAACATGTTCACATGACATACGCGATACATTTTTTTCTATCTGGCATCGCTATTATATAGTTCACCTGACTCAACTTTTTCTCAATTTGATAGGGACCGCTAAACCTGGCTTTGAAGGGATCTCCTGTAATTGGTAATAGTACTAGTATGTTATCCCCTTGGGAAAACCTGTGAGTCTCAGCTTTTATCTGCCACCTGCTTCACTCTATATGTGCCCTCTTTAGATGCTGTATAGCTAACTCACTGACTTGATTTAGTCCCCCCCTCACCTACGATACATAATCAAATTGTGAGATCTCTGATTTTGGTCCTGTCAATTTTTCTTTAATTAATTTCAAAGGGCTTCTCACTTCATGACTGAATATTAACTCAAAGCGAGTAAACTGTGTAGATTTGTTTGGGGCATCTCTAATGGCAAACAATATGAATGGGATACCTTTATCCCAATCATTCGGGTAATCCTGACAGTGTGCTCTTAATGTGGTCTTCAAGGTCTGATGCCACCTTTTTAAAGCACCCTGGGATTCAGGATGATACGCACCGGATTTAAAGTGCTGTATACCTAAGCTATGCATAACCTCCTTAAACAGCTTAGCAGTAAAATTTGATCCTTGGTGCGACTGAACTCTCTGGGTGGACCATACCGTGTGAAGAAACCTATTAACTCCTCTGCCACCTTTTTGTCTTGATACTCCGTAATGGAGTTGCCTCCAGATATCTGGCAGACACATCCATTATGATTAACAAGTACTGGTTCCCATTTTTAGTCCTCGGGAGCGGACCTACACAATCAATGACAACCCACGTTAAAGGTTCTTCTAATGCAGGATATGGCAACAAAGGTCCTTGTTTTATTACCGCCTGTGGCTTACCTACCATTTGACATGTATGACACGTACGGCAAAAGTTAACTGCATCCTTGTGCATTCCAGGCCAATAAAAATGTTTTTGTACCTTAGCCTGAGTCTTTTGTACCCCTGGGTGAGCTTTTACAGGTAGATCATGTGCTACACTTATACACTTAATGGTAAGGTCCTAGGGAGTGCTGCTGAACAAAGAGACCTTCGAGTGCAGGTTCATAGCTCCTTGAAAGTGGAGTTGCAGGTAGATAGGGTAGTGGTGGCCTACAGCAGGTGGCAAGGGTAGGGTGATGGATATATCCAAGCAACATAACCATGAGCAAAATGGGAGCACAGAGATCTGCAAAGGAAAGGAAACAAAATGGGGAAGGGGGAAGTTGAGATTGTCGTCTGCAGTTGTTGAACTCAAATGTGGCTGGAATACTGCAATGTACACAATCAGAAACAAAGGACTTTTCTTGATTCAGTCTAGGAATGGCGGGGTCACTGGCTGGGCCCAGCATTTATTGGCCCGCCCCTAATTGCCCTTGAGAAGATGGTGGTGAACCGCCTTCTTGAACTGCTGCAATCCATGTGCTGTAAGTTGACCCACGGCGCTGTTAGGGAGGGAATCCCAGGATTTTGACCCAGTGAAAGAACGGTGATGTATTTTCAAGTCAGGTGGTGTGGTGTTTGGAAGGGAACTTGGAGGGCTTGATTCCCGTGTATCTGCTCCCCTTGTCCTTCTCGGTGATAGTGGTTCTGGGGTTTGGAAGGTGCTGTCTGAGGAGCCTTGGGGAGTTGCTGCACTGCATCTTGTCGAGGGTGCCCACTGCTGCTACTGAGCGTCATGGTGGAGGGAGTGGGGGTTTGTGGGTGTGGGGACAATCAAGCGGGGGCTGCTTTGTCCCTGGATGGTGTCAAGCTTCTCGAGTGTTGTCGAAGCTGCCCCCCCCCCCTCCCCCCCATCCAGGGCAAGTGGGGAGTATTCCATCACACTCCTGATATGTACTGTGCAGATGGTGGACATGCTCTGGGGAGTCAGGAGATGGGTTACTTGCTGCAGCATTCCCGAGCCTCTGACCTGCTCTTGCAGACATTATGTTCATGCGGTGAGTCCAGTTGAGTTTCTGGTCAATGGTAATCCCCCCGGAGGTTGATGGTGGAGGATTCAGCAATGGTAACACCATTGAATATCAAAGGGCAGTGGTAAGGTTGTCTGTGTGTTTGTGACAACTAGCTGATGAAAGAGCAGTGCTCCGAAAGCTAGTGTGCTTCCAACTAAACCTGTTGGACTATAACCTGGTGCTGTGTGATTTTTAACTTTGCCTATTTGGGTGGTAGAGTCAAAAACCTTCATAGTATTTAAGGAGTATTTAGATGTCTACTTATAATGCCAAGGCATATAAAGGTATGGGCCAAGTGTTGGGAAATGGGATTAGAATAATTTGGTAACTATTTTTGACTGGCACAGACTTGACAGACCAAAGGGCCTTTTTCTGCACGAATTTGATTCTATACATCCCCCAAAATCCCCACTCTCCAAGATCATTTGACTACCACCCCTTTTTCTCTCTTTTGAAGACTCCTTTATCCAACATTTTTGTCACCTATATTAATAACTCCTTATATGGCCCCAAACCAAAATTCGTTTGATCCCTGTTGTAAATCGTCTGGGATAGTGCATTGTGTAGTAAACTATGTCAATATATTGGATGGACGAGAAAAAGTGGGGTAGGATGGCTCCACTCTTAAAAGCTGAAGCCAGGATTGTTGGGCGGGGTGGTAAGGTAGGGATAGGTGAGTTCAGGTAGAGGGTACGACCTAGTTGGTCGATGGGAGGAATGAATCTGGTAGTTGGGAGGAGGTGTTAGTCAGAAGAATGGAATGGAAGGGAGGGTAATGGGCTGGGAAGGGAGTCAGGGATGAGAAGGGAAGTTATTTAAAATTGCGGAACTCAATGTTGAGTCTTCCTAGGCTGCCCAAGTGGAAAATGAGGTGGTGTTCCTCCAATTTGCGGTCTGATTTCCTGTAGCAATGGAGGAAGCCAAGGATGGTCATGTTAGAAAGGGAGTGGGAACTGGAGTTAAAATGGGCAGTGACTGGGAGGCCAAGTCGGCCCGTGGGGTCCCAGCTGAGATGCTCAGCGAAACGTACCCTGAGTTTATGTTTGGTCTCAGTGATGTAGAGAAGGCCACATCGGGAACATCAGATACAGTAAACTAGGTTGACAGAGAGGCAGGTGAATGTCTGTCTCACCTGGAAGGACTGTTTGGGGCCCTGGATGAAGGTGAGGGGGGGTGGTGTGCCAACAGGTTTTGCATCTTTTACAGTTGCAGGGGAAGGTACCCATGGGTTCGGGGGGGGGGGGGTTGGTGGGGAGAGTGGTGCGAACCAAGGTTTGGAGAAGGGAACAGTCCTTGTGGAAGTCAGAGAGAGGTGGGAAGGGGAAAATGTCCTTGGTGGTGTTGTCAAATTGGAGTTGGCAGAAGTGTTTAAAGAGGATACGTGGGATGCAGAGACTGGTAGGTAACAGGTGAGGACAAGGAGGACTCTGTCTTTATTGCGTTTAGAGGGCGGGGGAGGTTTAGAGCAGTGGAGCAGAGAATGGAGGAGGTGTGGTGGAGGCCTGTCTGGATGACAGAGCAGGGAAAAGCACGTTGTTCAAAATAGGTGGACATCTGGGATGCTTGGGAGTGAATGTCTCCTCATCTGAGCAGATGCAGAGGAATTGGGAGAATGGGATGGAGTTCTTTCAAGACACTGGGTGGGAGGAGGTACAGTCCAGGTAGTTATGGGAGTCTATCTGAAGACTGTCACCAGAGATGGAAATGGAGACGTCACAATAGGGGAGGGAGGTGTCCGAGATAAACCAAGTGACTTTGAGGGCGGCGTGGAAGTTGCAGGCGAAGTCGATGAACTGCTCCAGTCCAGCCTGGGTGCTTGTTGTAACGGTGGAAGAGTTGGGGCACAGTGCCTGTGCAGGTACTAAAGAGGGACTGTTTGTCTGTAAGGACAGTAGATTTCCTTCCTTAATCAAATCAGTTTTTAGCCATTTTTTTAAAATTCCAGATTTTAATTGAATTCCCATTTCACTGTCTGCCTTGGTGTCCCCAGAGCATTTTAGAGTTTTTGGGCTTGGGCCTCTGGATCATCGTGGCACGGTGGCTAAGTGGTTAGCACTGCTGTCTCACTGCATCAGGGACCCAGGTTCGATTCCATCCTTGGGTTGTCTGTGTGGAGTTTGCACATTCTCCCCCTGTCTGAGAAGGTTTCCTCGCATTGCAGTGGCTTTGGAATGGTACAGAAGGTACAGTAATGCAAATGTTTGACCCTCATTGACTGTTATTTTGCATCTTTAGAATTGTTTCACAACAACTAGTCCTGATTGGTTTGAGCTGAAGCAATGGATATGTGGTCTCCAGCAGATGGGTACAAAGCAGTTCTCTCACAGCCTGAAATATCTGCCTTTTTTCAGTATATCTTCCTCTTCATTATCCAAAAACATTTGATAGGAGAATTCTCATTGGGAAACCCACTTGGCTGAATCTAATGTTTTTTGGCTAAATGTGTGTCTCGACAGGTTTGATGGATCGAGTCTTGCCAAGAAGCCACGCTGTGTTCCACAGAGCAATTCATCACTCACCTGAGAGCCCAGAATTGACTGGCATCCTGGTGTTGATGACATATTTAAGAGGCTGTTGTGCACCTAGCCAAGTCCTGTTCACCTGGAGCTGCTGTGCACAGTTCATGAAGGTTGCCTTGGCCATGGTACATCAGGAAAACCAACACCCCACTTTGCAGGCATAGTCCTGGAGTTCCTGCTTTACCAAGTGGTACAGGGGCAAGACTTTGTCTTCCTCAAAAAAATGAGTGACTGGACAAATACATGACAGATGTGATACAATTTGGATAAGTGTAAAGTTATCCACTTTCTGAGGAAAAGCAGAATGGCAGAGTATTATTTAAATGGTGATGGATTGAAAAATTATGATCTGCAAAGGCATCTGGGTGTCCTTGTATGTCATGCATTAAAGGAAAGCATGCAGATGCAGCAATTAGAGAGGCAAATGGTATGCTGGCCTTCATTGCAAGGCGACTTAGGTACAGGAGCAAGGATGTCTTATTGCAGCTGTTCAGGGTTTGGTAAAACCACACCTGGAGTATTGTGTGCAGATTTGGTCTCCTTACATAAGAATAAATATACTTGGCATAGATGGAATAGTGCAAAGGTTCACCAGACTGATTGTTGGGACAGCAGGTTTGTTGTATGAGGAGGGACTGAATGAGTCAACTGGACCTGTATGCACTGGAATTTAGAAGACGGAGGCACATGTAGAGTGTAGCACACTCTGACAGGGCTAATCCAACTAAAGATAAGGTAGACCATTTAGGACTGAGATGAGGAGAAATGTCTTCACTCATGATGGAGAACCCATGGAGACCAAATTATTGAATATGTTGAAGAAAGAAATAGATTTCTAAAGGTATTAAGGGTTACAGGCCGAGAGTGGGACAATAGTGTTGAGTTAATGGATCTACCATGAACATATTGAATTCCAGAACAGAGACAATGGGCTGAATGGTCTACTCTTGCTTCTATTCTTGATGTTGCTATCAAACCACCAATGAATTGTTCAGTCGGAATGTGCATCTCTTAAAATCTGATGTATCAAATAATTTTAGACAAAACACGTTTTAGATGTGGATTGGCTGATGAATGGTGTCATCACACTGTGACTAAATGAGAATCAATATTGCTTTGTGAGCTGATTGTTTCAGCATATTAGTGTGTCCTTGAAGAGCTTTTCTCCTTGTGGAGCCCCTTTCATGCTCCCTCCTTGACGTCTGTTCTCTGTACACTGTCTACAATTAATACAGAGTTGTTTGTTTAGGCTATTACCGACAATTAAAATTAAATGCCCTCAAATCAACAGAAACATGTTTTACCTGCAATGGACAAGGTTTTTAAAGTTGAGTTGAAACAAAATACTTATTTTGAGGAGATTTTGTGTTTGGCAATGTCTTCCAATTCCTGATTAATGATCATTCTGGGATGTGACTGGAGCTCTCGAATAGTTAATCCCTTTCCTCTAAAACCAATAGAGTCTGTTCTGCAATTCTACAATTTCTCATAGCATCTGTGAGTTGCTTTTATTATTTCTCTTCAAGTTTTGTAAGTGATGTACTGACAGCCACAGGTCTTTTTTAAAATATACCTTTTACTACTACTTTTGATTTTGCTCTTCAGAATGTTTAGTTTAGCTCTTTCTTGCTCACTCTTTCAGCATCATTGTTACTAGCTTGTCCTTCACTTGCTGTGTCTTTGCACACCCTGAAACTTGCTCCTGACAAATGGCTGGAGCTTTCCTTCTAGTTTTGAATCATTACTAAAATCTTGAAGGGGTGAAACAAGGATAAAAAAGAATGAGCGTACAGTATAAGTGACAGCTCATATTATATTCGGTAGTGTGACAAGGTTACCCATTGGCTGTCACATGTTTGGTGTGCTGTACAAAACCATTTTAATATCAGTTTCACTCCTTAGCTGTTGCTTTCTCTCTCTCCTTTTTGCAATTTTTCTGTTCTTCCTTGGCCTCTTGCTTTATACTATTGGTACTTGAAACATTTCTTTCTGTGCCTAGGGAGGGGATTCGAGCCACAATTTGATGTCGCAAGAAATTTTCATGCAGATGCACTCTGCCTACCAAAATCTGTATTCTGCTAAATTATTCATAAATAACTGTTCATGCTGTAATATCACACTAATAAATCACACTTCAAAGTGCAACTCCGCAGTCAAATGTTATGCATTGATATCTTTATTTTTCTTCCCCAGTAACAGTAACTTGTATTAGTACAGCACCTCCAATATAATAAAATGATATAGGTGCCTCATAATGGCATTATAAAGCAAAATTTGACAAGACCACATAAGGAGACATTAGGTTATGTCACAAAAGATTGGTGAAGGAAGTAGGTTTTAAGAAGCATATAAAAAGGAAAGCAAGTGGTAGGGTCGGAGTTTCAGAAAAGAAATTCCAGAGCTCTTGGGCCTTGGCAACCTAAGGAATAACCTCCAGTAGTGGAGAATCAAAATCAGGGGTACACAAGAGATCAGTGTTAGATCAGGTTTGTGGGAATGGAAATGATTGCAGAGATAGAGGGAGGCTAAGCCATGAGGGGACTGAAAACAAAAATGAGTATTTTGTGGTCAAGATATTGTTTACCCAAGAACTGATGGAGTTTAGTCAGCATCAGGGTGATATAAGACCAGAACGTGTAAAAGACATGAGCAACATTGTTTTGAATGACCTCCAGTTTATGGAGGTTAAGAACACAAGAATTAGGAGAAGGGGTAGGCAATTCGGCCCTTTTAACCTATTCTGCTGTTTAATACAATCATGGCTGACCTCATCATAGTCTCAACTCTGCTTTTCTGCTTGCTCCCCATGGACCCTTTAACCATGTCAAATTTAAAAATCTGACTCCTCTGGTAAATGTATTCACTGTGCTGGCAAACATTGCACTCTGAGGTAGTGAATTCCCCTGATTCATTACCCTTTTGTAAGAAGCTATTCCATCTCCTCTCAGTTTTAAAGCTACTGACTTTGGTCTAAAACTATGATCTCCTGTTCCAGATTGCCCCACAAGGGGAAACATCCACTCTGTCTACCTTGTCAATTTCCTTTTGCACTTGTATGTACTTCAATTAGTTCTCCTCTCATTCTTCTAAATTCTTATGAGTATAGGCCTAAACTGGACAATCTGTTCTCATAAGACAAGCCTTTCATCTCTGGAATTAATATGATAGAATGTGGGAGACCAATCAAAGTATGTTGGAATAGTCACATCTAAAAGTAACAAGGGTAAGATTTCAGCAGCAGGTAAGCTGTGACAGATGTAGAGTCATGGAAGTGCAAATAGGCAGTCTTGGTGATTATGTAGATATTAAGCCAGAAATTGTCAGGTTGAAAAAGACACAAAGGTTTACAGTAGTTGGTTCCATCTCAAGACAATGGACAGCCATAGGAGGGTAATGGTAGCTAGGGAATCGAGTTTGTACCAGGTGGCCCTTTCAATATTTATTTGGATGAAATTTCTGCTCAGCCAGTGCTGGATGTTGGAAAGCTCTCTGATGATGTAGCAACAGTGGAGGAGTTTGGAGAGGCCATGCTGAGGCAAATCTGCATGTCTTCGTCGTACATGAGATGTATTTTCAGATTTTCCCAAGGGCAACATGTAGATATAAGAGAAATGCCCTTCAGAGACATCAAAGATAACAGTGCACGATTAGGAGAGGAAGCTAATGATAGTGATTCTCTGTTTACAATCAGATAAAGATGGAACTAGTTGAAAGCAGCCCTACCCAGCTGAATGAAAGGGGTTGGGGGAGTTTAGACAGATCAACTATGTCAGAGACTGAAGACCAGTCAAAAGGGATGAGGAGATAATGTTTCCATTTGTATCATAGAATTTATTTGAGTTAGATAAGACCCGTTGCAATACTTTGGCAGGAGCAAAAGTCTGATTAACTGGACCCACATGTAGAAAAGATGGGAACAGACTTGACAAGTGACAACATCCTGAAGGTATTTGAGGAAAGGCAAGTTAGAAATGGGATAAGATTCCAAGATCAGTAGGATGAAAAATGAGTTTTTGAGGGTGGGAATAATGATGACAGATATGAAGGAAGCTGTATATATTAGTAATAAACACTTGCACTATCAACCCCCCCACCTTTATCGACTTATCACATTCCTAGCTACCTTCCTCCCCAGCCCCATCCCCCTCCCATTTATCTCTCAGTCCCCTTGCCCCCAGCCCCCCCCAACATTCCCAATGAAGAGCTTATCCTCAAAACATCGACCGACCTGCTCCTTGGATGCTGCCTGACCAGCTGTGCTTTTCCAGCGCCACAATTTTGACAATAAACGCCTGCAGTCAAGGTGTTCCATATCTTTTCAATTTCAAATAACCATGTCACTATCTTGAATGAGTGTGAATCACTATCACAAAACCTGCACAGTAATAACTGAATTTCAACAGTACTTTCTGGAAGGTAATTTTATTCAAAGCTATCCAACGGTCGTAAAGGAATGGCAATTGTAATTCCAAGTCAGGATTGTGTGTGTGTGTGAGAGAGAGAGAGAGAGAGAGAGAGAGAGAGAGAGATTTGGAGGGGAACTTGCAGATTGTTGTGTTCTCATGCATCTCATGCATTGTCTTTCAATTATCGAGGGAACAAGTTTGGGAGATGCTGTTAAATGAACTTTAATGAGTTGCTGCAGTGCATCTTGTAAGGCACACTGTTACCACTGTGCATCAGTGGGGAAGGAATGAATGTTTAAGATTCTGGATGGGATGTCAGTGAAGCAGGCTGGTTTGTCCTGGATTGTGTTGAACTACTTGTGTGTTGTTGCACTGATTCAAACAAGTGTATTGATCCTACTCCTGGTTGGTGAATTGTGGATGGTGAACAGTTCTTGGAGAATCACTAACTGCAGGATCACCCTATTTATGGTGCAGTTTAGCTTCTGATCAGTGGAGTACTCGAAGACTTTTGGTGACCAATTAGCAATAGTAATGCTGTCGAACGTCAATGGAAGAGGGTTAGATTTTCTCTTGTGGTCATTACCTGGTACTTGCATTTCATGGATGTTAGATGCCACTCACTAATGCAATTTTGAATGTTGCCCTGGTCTTGTTGCATGTGGGGCCGGAACTGCTTCATTGTCTGCAGAATTGCATTTGGAGCTGAAATTTAGGGAGACAAAGTGCACTGAATCTATGTACAATGAAAGCACCATTATCTTCAAACCTGTTTTGTGTTATCTTTCTCAAATGCTATTTCCACGTGATGGGAGAAAAAGAAACTGTTTTATGTATTACTTAACGTCATCTGGTTATGATTTAAGAGCGTCAAGCCAGATTTTTAGAAGTTGTACCTTAGTCTGGGCACTTAACTCTCTTGAGGCACATCAAAGAGCTTGTGCTCTGGATCAAGGTGATTGTTTCTGACCACATCATCACCAGCCAGAACTCCCTTCCCCCCAACCCTTCCCACCACATACTTCGCTGCATGATCAGAGTCAGCCGTCCTGACACTTTGCCTTTCAGTGTGCGTAAGATCTTTAGCTGGAGTGACACTGAACAGGCAGCTGGAGGGACCATGGGGCTCAGTATCTTTACATGCAGCTCATTACAAAGTGCCAGCTAGGCAGTGCACAGCGCGGAGGCCCTGGGTCTTGCCTTTCAGCACTGCTTTCATTAGCAACGAGCTCTGACGAGAGCCCAGCAAATGCTGTCATTGATCCTCTCAGTGAGGGAGATATGTGTAGTATTCAGGTCACGCCCTGTAAGGCTTTGATGCAGCTCCATTTCACAGTGCTGACAGGCGCATTCTGCCGATTCGCCCAGGCTGACACAATTCCCTCTGCGATCAGATCTTTGCTCCATGCTGCTAACTACACCGATTTCCCACTGGGTCACTCTTCTCTCGAAATATTAACACTTGTTTACTGGGCTTGTTGGCAGAAGGATTCTGTAAATAGACTCTCCACAACATTTATAGAAGGTACCTGTTTATTCCGCTTAGTTTCCCTTGGCCTTACGTTAACTCTTTGAGCACCAGGTTTCTTTGTGGAACCTGTTTCAAATCACCCGTTACGACTTCATCAGTTTTCAACAATTACTCTTTTTTTTTTGATCGTTTATCCCGTTTGAAATGAAACCATGTCACACTGTTGTGTTGGCGAACACACAAAGCACACTGAAAAATTTCCAAATAAAACTTACTCGAGCACTTACGCTCACTTAACACGTGTACACTCATGCACACAGTGTGTTGAGAGAAAATCGTGCTAAACTCATACTTTAACTCTTTAGCACGCACATTTACAGTGACACATGCATCTGTGGGATTCACCACAAGCACACATGAATTTGAATCTCAACGTTTACACTCGGCAAGTCACTGGTAACATCATGAAAGAACAATATTTGTTTTGGTTTCAATGATGTACTTGGGTTGAATTTTATCTGAAGTATCTTGTTTGCAGTGGGGTACAGCATGCTGCTGCTCGTCCTCGGAATTATTTGTTGACTTGCTCGCCTGATCTGACACCTTGAGGAAGTGTGATGGAAAACCGGCTGTGTTTTTATTAACACTTATCTTAAATTTCTATAAATTTGCTGTAGGGGTAACAACACTAAACTGCTCCCGTTTGCTCTTTAATGTGAGACCGATGCTTCTAAAAGGCGTGTGGAAATAGCTTCAAAAGAAATTTACTGGAAAGCAATCTCGGAATGGAATAACAGAAAGAAGAGCAAAAGAAGAGCCATTTCTAGCTGTCTCGGTGCCACTGAAATTCAGTCGTGTGTGTTTAATGAAAGACTTCCTGCAATCTGTTTTAATTAGTGACATTCTCCTTGAAATCACTAATAAACAATCCAGAGGAGCCTGTGTAGGTATCTACTTACTCTTTCATTTACTAAACAGAAGAGAATTCTCCTTGTGACAGTGATGATAAAATAGTAATTAGGAAGAAAAGTTAATGATCTGGCAGTTTTATTTTGTTGAACTTTCTGGCTTTCAAGACCGGGAAATGAAGTTATTTATATATAAGCAATCTGAGTGGGGGAATGTGGTTCCTGGGAAAATTGTATTCCTCAATTGTACTCCCCTCGCTGTTAGAGGTTCACAGAAACCGTCAAATAAACCTCACTACCATTTTTAAAGTTCAGTTTAACACACCAACAAACTGCCTTGCGCATCAGCATAATTCCAGTCTCCCTGTGAATGTTTTCGCAAAATGATTTCGTATAAAGATGTCCCATGTGTAAATAGCTCCAGTATGAACAGTTGGATGTATTGAAAAGATGCACGATTTGTAGAGCAGCTATTTCCGAATATTTAAATTAATAATGAAATACGATTGGCTCGTCTATAGGCGTGGAATTCATTAAAATACACAGTCAAAATGGCGATGGAGTGTGTAGTTGGTCATTAGTTGTGCATCCGGAATGAGTTTATGGAGATTATTGATCCGCTGACCCTAATGCCAAGGTGGTGCACAATTGTCGCCTTGTACATCGGTTTCCAGCACAGCTGTTTTTAAAGCTTCAAAGTGATTTTAATTTTAAAAAAATGTCTGAGAACAGCCAGTTTGGCTTAAAATGGCATAATCGTTTAGGCTGCCCTCCCCGAGGGTTAGGAATACAAACATCAGCTCGAGTCGCTCTCAAAAAAAAAGTATCTGGCATCAGTGGAAAAAGAAACATTTCATAGCTTCGCAGTCAGATTGATAGATGGAACAACGCAAAGTCTGTGGTGCTTTAATCTGGCAAAGGAGAAGTTACAATCCGCAAAGAATGTCAGCATCGCAACCCCTTCTGTTTACCCCACAGGATTATAATCCCTCTGCAGATTTACACAGACAAAAGCGAGAATATTACTGAAGGACAGCTACGGCCAACACCCTTGCCCAACCTGACGACCTGGACACTTTTATGAAGAGGTCACACTGAACTGGAAACATTAACTCTCTTTCTCTCTCCATTAGATGCTTCCAGACTAGTTGAGTTTCCCCAGTTTTTTTTATTTCCCTGTTTCAGTATCAGCAGTATACTACTTTTATTCTCTGGATGCTTTTAACTCTACTCTTTCCCCCCCCCCCCCCTCCCCCAAATAGTGTGACTAGATTGTTATATAACAATTTTGAGGCCTGACGATGTGGAGATTTTCAGGGAATTGGAAGATGATCTGCTTTCACCTGTGGGCTCAGCCAGATC
>NW_025207184.1:0-12653 GCF_004010195.1 Chiloscyllium plagiosum | reverse complement strand
TATAAATTCTGTGTCTTATGGTCCTGCTTCACAGCTACATGATGAAGGAGTAGTGCTCCGAAAGCTGGTGCTTCCAAATAAACCTGTTGGACTATAGTCTGGTGCTGTGTGATTTTTAACTTTGTCTTCTGTAACTTCACTCTTCCAGCTGATGAATTCCAGCTGGGTCATCTTCTTTCTTTTTACTGCGAATATGTTTTATATAAAAAGATACCTTTCTTGGCTCTCTCTCGATGGCAGTTGCTCTCTCTCCAATTTTCAAAATGTCAGCATTTCTATATCCCCAATATCAGAACATTTCATTGGTTCAATGTTGGCAAAACAATAAATTCAAACTCGATTTGGTTTTAGTATCCTGGGGCATAATTTAAACTGATTGGTTAAATTCAAAACAGCAACCAACTCAGGTAATCACTTCACAGCCAAATATTACATATCTTTAATTTTCCTGTACACTCTGGGACCGCCATCTAATCATATACATAGGTGTTTGTAATCTCTCAGTTCAGAACAGCATTCACTCTATCTTAAAGGTACAGTACACGCCTTCAACTTCATAACAATAGCTACTGCACTTTAAAAGTCTTTTCTTTGTCTGAAGGGCTTGAAGGTTCTTCAAAGTAATGGGCTCCACACACTATGGGCATTTTTAATTGGTATCACTTGCAGTCAAGTCTGGATAGATTGCCTACTAGACAATCAGGGGTCAGGGAAAGGACAAGTGGCCATTGACTGCTCCTTCAAATGGGTGCCGCAGGGCTACAAGTAGCTTAAGATTCACAAGCTCTTTAGAATTCTCACTGTGCGTTTGAAATTGTGGAGACCGATATCCCACAAGATATTGACACACGTTATTGTGTAATAAGCACACAAACCCTATTTGTAAACCTGAACGATGCCAGTCTGCTTAGTAACTACAAAATGTGGATCACAATCCCCTGTCATTAATGGATATGTAAATATAACGCTGCAAAGAAAACATGGGCCAGGCTACATGAACATCATGATTACCACAATTACATGGAAACAGACCTGCTGAGTACCAGAGGAGGCAAAACCCCCCCTTGTGGGTGACCTAAAATGATTGTTGATTACTATACCCCTGAGTAATTTCAACTTTCTCGAACATGAGACTTTCTCTTCAAAGCTCGCACAATGTTCAATTCTATCTGCTGTCAAGTCCCAACTACTTGATGTAAATTATTATTGTAAATGACTCTTGAAGGAAGTTGTGGTACGGTGTCAACTGTCTTTATCTCTGTGTCAGAAAGATTGCTTTTGCAATCCCAGCAGTGATGGTGGTGTGTCCACACAGGTTGACTGGAAAGCTAGTTTTTCAGATTTCTCTTTGATAACAGACACACATACACATATCTTGCAGTATTATTCAGTGAAACATAGAATCAAACATTACTGAATAATGCCTTCAGCCCTCAAGTCTGTCCTGCCAACAATATGTTACAGGTACACAATCCTTTATCCGAAATCCTTAGGGCCAGTTGTTTCTTGAAATTTGGAACTTTTTGGATTTTGGAATAAATGACATTTTCACAGCGAAATATTTTAAAAATTACACACATGTGACCAGTACGAGGGCTGAGACACAATTGACACCTACCAGCGCTGGGCCACACCACCATGTCACATCTGAGTGAGGTGCTTCGAGTGGGTGTGGAGTTGGGTCACCTGTTCACACACTAAAATGATGCTCCACACTCCACGAAAAAGATTTCAGATTTCGGAGCTTTTTGAATTTCAGAATTTTGGATAAAGGATTGTGTACCTGTACCAGTCCCACTTTCCAGCACCGGGCTCATAGCTTTGAACATTATGACACTTTGAGTACTCATCCAAGTACTTTTTTAAAGGTGGTGAGATTTCCCACCTCAGCTACCCTCTCAACCCTCCATCACCCTCTGGCTGAAAATGTCTTTCCCCTCATGACCTTGGATGGTCACAGATTGCTTTCCCCCAGTTTAACTGACACATAAACTCTGAAAACAGCACCTATATCGTGGTGATATATTGTGCCGAACAAAAAAGGTTTCCTCTATCCCAAGAACCTTTGTGGTAAAATGGCACACGAGACATGCTCCCAGATTGAAATGCAAACTAATTATCTTTAATTTTAAAACTGTTCATTGAACTAAAAGCTTTATGGATGCTTTAAAAACATCAACTCACTAGGTAGCTCCTTCACCCTGAAGACATTCAATAAATAATAATACCGCTCTGATTTGTACCTTATCTTCTAAGCCAAAATGCCTTGAGACAAATTGTATCCACAAGGGAAATCTAGGGAGATCACTTTAATTCTAGGTATGAGTATTTTTCAGTCCTATGCCAACAAATAACTTGCCTTCCTTTTGATCTGTAGCTTCTCAGGCCCATCTAGTAAGCTTCTATGACCAGGTATTCTGGGCAAACACATGAATAGGAAGCGAATAGAGGATTACTGAACCTGTAAGTGAAGACAGACACATTTTGGAAGGGCAAAATGTGTCAGCGCAGGCTTGGAGGGCTGTTTTGTTCTTTTTCAAATCCCCTCTAAACTCCCTGCCTTTCACTTTAAATTTATGTCCCCTTGTCATTGACTCTGACTAAGGGGAACTGCAGCTTTGTCAGCAACACCCTGTCCCTGTCCCTCATACTCTTATTATCCCTCTCAGGTCCCCTCATCAACTATCTCTGATCCAAAGAAAACAACCTGAGCTAATCGAGCCACTCTTTACACATGAAATGCTCCATTCTTGGCAACATCCTCTGCAACCCCTCTGTGCAATCATATCCTTCCTACAGTGTGCCGACCAGAACTGCAACAGCACTCCAGCTGTGGCCTAACCAGAGGTTGGTACAGATCTGATATGACCTCCCTACTCTTACAATCTATTCCACAGCTGATAAAGGCAAGCACTCCATATGCATTCTTAGCTACCCTATTAACCGCTGCCTTCTGGGATCTATAGATAAGTACTCCAAGATCTCTCTGTTCCTCTGAGGTTCTTAACATCCTGCCATTTATTAAGTACTATCTTGTCTTGTTCCTTCTTCCAAAGTGCACCACCCCATATTTATCCAGGTGCAATTCCATCCACTACTGAACTGCCCATCTGACCAATCCATTGATATCTCCCCATAACCTAATACCTTTCTCCTCATTGTTAACCACCGGCAAATCGTTCTGCAATCCTTACATTTGCTTATCTTCCCTCTCACATTCTCATTTATGTCACTGACAAATATCACAGACAATAAGGGATCCAGCACTGGTCCCTGTGGAATGCCAGTGCACAGGGGGCTCCAGTCACACAAGCAGCCTTCTGCCACCGCCCTCTGTGCCCTGTCACTATGCCAGGTTTAGGTCCATAACAGTATATGTGAAGAGTATGCGCCATTTGGCTGCAACACTAATGAACAAAGGAATTGAAATTCCACATGGGCCCAATTGCTGAGGGGAGGAGTAAATGAGGCAGAGCATGGTTCCAGTTGGATTTCACCCCATGGAGAAACTCTCTGACAGTAAATAAGAAAGGTTGCGCATGTGAAAGACAAACCTTCCTTTCCCTCACAACAAAGGAATGCATGCATCCAGAGAATTTCTGGTATTCCCAGGGAAAAAAAATCATATAGTTCCTTATCCAAATGAGCCAATAGAACAAAAGCATGTTTGAGTACAATTCCTCATTCAATCTACTGAAGACTCCAAAACCTTAATAGAGTGGATATCAGTTGGTGCCTCCTTAAAGCACAGAGAAGATACTCAAAGCATCTCCTACTCACTGCTCCAGCAGACATGGGTCTCCAACCTGCTTAGCAATTTTGCTCAGAATTTCAGAATGCACAATGCTGGTGTGGCTCACCCAGAATCGGGAGAGACTTTCAGTATTTAACTATTATTAAAGAGTGAGAGAATGATTCAATGTGAACTGGCAACAGCAGCAATGTAAAGCAAGGCCAAAATGGCACAAAGATGCAGAAGGTCATTTGATCTGATTAATATATTTACTTGGCATGATACCGTCCAGCCTTTCAGGACAGAATTTGATGAATCAGCAGTTGAAAAATCGCCTCTTGCTTTTTTGCCATCAACAGTCCAAGCCTGGTAGGATGCACAAGTATTCAAATCCCAAGTCACTTGGTATTTTATCAGGAATTACCAAGGCTTATTTCTAAGATTCACCCTTTGGCTGTAAAACCACTTAATTGATTAAGTGAAGATAATAGCTTTGGCTTTCCTTTAAATAGAGTATATTGTATTGATGCAAGGGGGTTCACAGATTAAAAGAATGGCTTGCTTTGCAGTAATTAGGTCCAGTTGGTTAAAATGCGGGATTGGACAGATTCTGAATGTCACTGTTAGAATTCTAGGCTAAACCAGGTTTTGCCAACTAAACATTAATGTCATTTCCATTGCTTCTAGCAATACAATAGTCCCATAAAGTTGTACGCCATTATAAAAACCCAGACGGTTGTCAGTTCACACAGCTAGATGGATAAATGTGCTGTAGAATAAAGCATAGTTCAAATGTCATAATGATTGTGGTCAGTCATAGAGGTCAGTTCCTCAACTTTCCCTATGCCTGTGGAGTGGTTATCCTCAAGCTATACATACCTGGCTATTTCTATTGGAGAGCTAAGTCTATGCTCCTTTGTGAACTACGGCTCCATACCATCAATAACTCAATAAATATTCCAATTCCATTAATTACCTTCAGCCTTCAGCTTAAATAGACCATCAATGTCAACATTGAGGAACTAGGTAGCGCAGAACACATTTTCACCTTGCCTCCCAGCAAAACCAATATTTTCCACTTTGGCTGAGAATACATCAGCCTATCCTGTACATCTCAGCATGAGCACAGACATCACTTTTCGTCATTTAAAGAAATGATTTGCATGTGAACATAGGAGGTATGGTTAGTAAGTTTGTAGATGACACCAAAATTGGAGGTGTGGTGGACAGCAAAGAAGGGTGCCTCAGAGTACAATGGGATCTTGATCAGATGGGCCAATGAACTGAGGAGTAGCAAATGGAGTTTAGATACATGTGAGGTGCTGCATTTTGGAAAAGCAAATCTTAGCAGGACGTATACACTTAATGGTAAGGTCCTGGGGAGGTTTGCTAAACAAAGAGACCTTGGAGTGCAGGTTCATAATTCCTTGCAAGTAGAGTCACAGGTAGATAGGATAGTGAAGAAGGCATTTGGTATGCTTTCCTTTATTGGTCAGAGTATTGAGTACAGGAGTTGGAAGGTCATGTTGTGGCTGTACAGGACATTGGTTAAGCCAATATTTTGGAATATTGCATGCAATTCTGGTCTCCTTCCTATTGGAATGATATTGTGAAACTTGAAAGGGTTCAGAAATGATTTACAAGGATGCTGCCAGAGTTGGAGGACTTGAGCTATAGGGAAAGGCTGAACAGGCTGCGACTGTTTTCCCTGGAGTGTCAGAGACTGAGGGGTGACCTGATAGAGGTTTATAAAATCATGAGGGGCATGGATAGGATAAATAGACAAAGTATCTTCCCTCGGATTGGGGGGTCCAGAACTAGAGGGCATAGGTTTAGGGTGAGAGGGGAAAGATACAAAAGAGACCAAAGGGACAACGTTTTCACACAGAAGTTGGTGCGTGCATGGAATGAGCTGCCAGAGGAAATGGTGAAGGCTAAGACAATTATAGTATTTAAAATGTATCTGGATGGGTAAATGATTAAGAAGGGTTTAGAGGGATGTGCGCCATGTGCTGGCAAATGGAACTAGATTCAGTTAGGATATCTGGTTGGCATGGACGGGTTGGACTAAAGGGTTTGTTTCCGTGCTGTACTTCTCTATGCCTCTATGACACTGTTGCTCTGTGATGTAGTTTGTAAGAATCACAGGTATGAGATCAAAATCCACAGTCCAAGACATATCCCAGTTTGTTAAAAACCAGAAAACAATTAAGTCAAATAATAGCTAATAATCCATAGATTACATAGAAATTGAGTTTTAAAACCCCAATTATTAGACAAGGAAGGACTGTAGGTGGCAAGAATTGTGGCAGAAATGAAAAATATTTCCATAATGTCATATATTAATTATTTTCAGCTTACATGCTGAGGTGGTACAGGGTGAAAAACAGGTTCAGTTAAACAAACAATAGTCAAAGTGATACACTTCACGACAATAACAGGTATGCCAATAAAAAAGATGTGAAAGCACTTCAATATTTTAAACCTTGTTGCACACAAAGCTATTGGCATCGTCCGGGGCATTCTTGGCATTTTTCTATGTGCTGGGATTTTATTGAGCAGTAATAACCAATTATATTTGTGTTGTGTCATTAATGTAATAAAAAGTCCCAAAGTGCCTCAGCGATGGATTATGAAACAAATTCAATACCTCACTACATGTGAAGGTATTCAGTCAGCTAACCAAAAGCTTGCTTAAAGAGATAAGTTTCAAGGAATCTCTGAAAGGAAGAAAGGAGGGTAACGGGTCAGAAAGATATAAGTAAGGCCTAGAAAAAGAGTATTTTTGAGCTCATATGAGCTCACAGCAAAGATATAGACACCAAAGGTGGATCAATTGATGGAGTCGGATGTTCATCTCTAGATTATCTGACACCAAGATTGCAAGAGTCTGGCATAATCTCAGACTGTTGCCAGGGAGAAGCTTGAGTCAAATGCTCAGGAAGAGAGTTAGAATTGGATACCTTTCAGTCTTCTCAATGCTAGTATTGAGCGTCAGCCATGCATTTTTATCATTTCGAAAATGTGGAGAAATTAAGAGAGAGGGAGGTGGAATAGAGCTGGGTGCCTTCAGCATTCATGTGAAAACTAACACAGCGCCTTTTGGGCAGTGCTGTCAAGGGCAGTATGAAGATGTGAAATAGAAAGAGGCCAAGGATCATTACATCAGAGACAATGGTGTAGTAACAGGAAGAAAAGCCATGGCAACTAATTCTCTGGCTATAATTAGTTAGATAAGAATGGCACCATTTGAAGTCTAGCCAGATGACTTGTGAAAAGGCATTTAAAGAGTATGACACAAGACATTAAATCCCTGACTAGCAAATATCCTTTATAAATCTAATGGTATTTGCAATTAGATTAGATTAGATTAGATTAGATTACAGTGTGGAAACAGGCCCTTCAGCCCAACAAGTCCACACCGACCCGCCGAAGCGCAACCTACCCATACCCCTACATTTACCCCTTATCTAACGCTACAGGCAATTTAGCATGGCCAATTCACCTGACCTGCACATCTTTGGACTGTGGGAGGAAACCGGAGCACCCGGAGGAAACCCACGCAGACACGGGGAGAACGTGCAAACTCCACACAGTCAATCGCCTGAGGCTGGAATTGAACCCGGGTCTCAGGCGCTGTGAGGCAGCAGTGCTAACCACTCGCCACAGTGCCGCCCACAAATAATGTAATAATGAAATACACTTTTGATTTTAATTGTTTTAAACAGACCTTTTAAAAAATGTGTCGTTAAGTGCAGCTCGGGTCAACTTACCCCAAATAAACAATGCTGAAAACACAGTTAGGGGAGCTAAGAATTTACCTGTGTTAGAAAGCTAGCAGGAGAAAGTGAGGACTGCAGATGGAGATCAGAGTAGGAGAATGTGATACTGGAAAAGCACAGCAGGTCAGGCAGCATCTGAGGAGCAGGAAAATCATCTCGGATGCTGCCTGACCTGCTGTGCTTTTCCAGCACCACACTCTTGACTTAGAACGCTAGCAGTCAACTTTACATAAAATATTATGTTTGAGGATCATTTTTCAGGCTGGTTCAGTTTAATGCTAAGAGATGCAACTGCCAGTTCTAATTACATTTTTAACTTAACCCTTTAAGCCTGATTGTCATTCTCGTGAACTTGTAACCTTTTATGTGTGCTGTTCATTTTTAAAATGGCTTACTTGCCAGTATAGAGCTTAACACATAGTCTCACCAAATATTTATATTACCACCTTTAGAAGTCAAAGGGATGATGTATGATTGCATAATATGTTCCAAAGGCAAATGCAGAGACAGCCATTTCTATTCAATCGAGGATTGCAAACTCTGGAGGGTGTATCATATGATATATTCCAATGCACAGCACTTCCTACTGCCAACTGCAAATAATTTTCCATTCAAACTACTGAATGAATAATGTTGATAATAAACCCAAAAATACCTAATAAATCATGATATTTAAACAATAGCAATTTCTGTTCATTACAACTCATTGTAGTAAAGATGTACAATGCAAAAAAATAATTGGATGAAACCTAAACTAACCTGCTGATTGCAATCACTTGCAAATTATAAAAGTACAGCTTCTCTCATTTCTGCCTGTAACAGTGGTGAGCTACACAGAAATGAACCACTGACGACTAACAACGTGTATGTTCTAAAACGCAGTGTTGGTCAAGGTGACTTCGTGGGATGGATCAACACAATAACTAGAAGCCTGGCCTGTCCAACACCACCAGCTAATTTTTAGACCAAAGCTGTTAGCAACTCTATTTAGATATTCCATTCACTGTTCTAGATGACTTTAAATCATACAGGAGAGTTAGAAAACACACTGGTCTCAAAAGCAGTTATGTGTATAGAACAACTTGAATTTGGCAAAACACTACAAGGTAGCTCACATGAGCATTAGCAAACTTTTTTCACCAAACCACCAGTACTAACCCAATCAAAACCTTGGTTAAACGGTTGGCTTTAAAAAGAGTAAGTTAAAGGAACAAAGAGAAGTAGAAAAGTAGGGAAGTTTTAGTGAGGGAAATACAAAACTTGGGACCTTGGCAGCTGAAGGGAATACTGAGGGTCAAGCACTTCACCACTCAAGAAACCATTTAACAGGCCATGCAAAATTCTGATCCTCAATGATCATGAAAAACGGCCAATGGTGAAGCAGGCTGCCCAATGAATGAGCTATATGTCCCTGACACACCAAACAATTTGTTGTAAAACTCAGTAAAATGGCTGCTGCACCATAACAATGCAACACATGATTCATAATATTCACAAAGAAGATTGAGGCACGGTAGAATTTCACAAGAGCTCAGATAAAGTTTTTACAGAGCAACAATTGAAATACAATAGAATCATGATGGGCACCAGTGAGAGACACTGGATTATGTAAATCCCAGTGAAACAGAATTTCACAGGTATTAGCCCTTCTAGAAAATTTTTCATTTAAGAGTACTTGGCTTCTCAACTTCAATTTTGTTATCTCCCCCAGAGTAGCAGATGGAATTTAATTTATTCTTTGGCTTTAAAACGGATTGCATAGACCCTTGGAATTATCATTGTGTCTGAACAAAAGCAAACTTTTCCACAGCAAAAATGCTTACATACCAAAATCACAAATGCCAGAGATTGGAGATGACTAGTTCATTCAATAAATTATTTTAAAGAAGAGCTGCAGGCAAGCATTAATTATTATTCGTTAGAAATTAAAGGTGTCACGCATTATTTGCAACCCAGTTGGTGTCTGCATCATGCTACTCCATCAGATTTTGCAGTTTATTTTCCATGAAAAAGAGCTTTCACATGAAAGAGCATCACATTTATGACATAAGTAATACAAGTTACTTCAATAGCACCACAATTAGATGAAACCCCCAAAAAAGACAAGTAATCCTGGGATATAAGCAGTGTTACCAAAATGCCAGCAGGCATGTGATCAACTAGATAAGAACATCTTTTGGTTCTGCCCTGTCAAAGTAAAGCTATGTTTGGAGATTCTGCTTTTAATTACATCTGGCTCTTCTGCCTGAGAGAGCACTTTCAGCAGACAAGATTGTTTGTACTGACTGATTTCTGAAGATAGTTAAAAAGTTAATGCATGAATGTGTGCTGGGAAATTACTTCACAAAATGTGGACTGATTCCCAAGGTCACAATTTTTTTTAAAAGGCAATGTCGACTTCCCAAAAGGTGAAAAAAAATGTCAGAATTACAAATTTGTTTGTGAACCAAAAATGTTCTGCGGGGCCATCTCTGACACTCGGTAAGAATGGCATAACCTATTGACATTGTAGAAACCTTGATGAAACCTGTTTTGGAAGCATATGCACTGGGATCAAAGTACAGTAGCTACATACAAATCAAAGCTTCTGAAAGTGAGACAGTGAGAATGTGAAAACAGTCAGACAATATTAAACTATACCAGCTCTCAAATATTAGCTTTCCAAATTGGTGTCACAATGCTAAGTCGGTGAATTGATTAAAATAATTATTTAAAAGTAATATCCTCAGAAAATGTTCAAATAAATTACATTAATACAAGAGCTAAACAATATAAATCCTAAGAATATGGTACAATACTATTTATCCAAAATATTTTGAGTCTTACATAAAATAAGATCTTGACTGTACATCATTTTACTTTTGCCACACCTAGAGACAACAGTGTGTATTTATCCGATGTATTTAACATTGCTGAAACGAAGACGTTGTTTTCAGCAATACCCAGGTCCTGTTAATAATCGCGAAAGGGCTTCAGAGATTGAGTCTTAGGCCTCACTCTTTCTGGGCCAACCAGCTTTAACGTGTAGTGAGGTGTCTCAGTCTTACAAAACATAAGAAGAGTCCTGTGACTCAGGTCAGTTTGAAGTCACAGCATGGTCCAGGACTCTGTACATGACTGGGATGACCAGCAGTGATGCAGTTCTGACTCAAGTTCTCAATCTCGGCAACAGTATTGGCACCGTTATTAAAGTCCAGTTTCTTTACTCCACAGAAATGTTATTGTCGCCCTCCCCCCACCCCCACAAATGTTCTTTCCGTGAAGACTAGCTACTTCACAGAACTTCCGAGTCACATCGTGCACAGATGCTAATTTAAATCTTCACAGAATCCAACCAATAAACTACGTCAGAATTGTTGACCGGTGACATTAATATTGCATGATACACATACTTTCAGAAAATGGTAATCCTAGCACCAAATTCCAGATATATTTAGCTTCACTTTATAAAGAAACAGTTGTAGAACCAATTAAACATTCTCTAAATATATATAATGGAAATGGCAGCAGTTATCTGATATCTATTTATTTGAGTTTACACAAAAAAAGAGACAAAACAATAGCACCAGAGCTATCTCTGAGAATTTAGTGTCTCAGTGATCTTTGATCTTGAAATGACCAGGCAATATTTTAATGAAGTGGGAAGTAAACTAAGTTTGTAAACACCAGGATGAAATACTGATATGGAGGAAAATATGAAAAGAAATCCGTTCAATTTTTAAATCCAATTTTCAATTGCTTAATACAATCTAAAGTGATCAAAGAATACTTAGGGCCATATGCTAGTTGTACAGTCCCAATGGAAATTGATTAGGTCTGCTTCACCAAGTGAGTTCCCTGATCTGACCTCTCTCACGATGGTTGGGTACAGTTTTGCTTCAGCATGAATACAAGTTATTTTCGAATCCTTAATCAAGGTCACCTAATCTTTTTAAAAGCATTTTGATGCAGAAACAGCCACTTCTTGACCAGAAGTTTGTAGTTTGGAGGCCCACACCCAAGGCTTGAGTTGAAGATGAAGGACCAAGCCAGATCAATATTCTTGAAGGTCTCAGAATGAGAATGAAGTGTTGCTAATTTGCTCTGGTTGGTCCATTTGATATGAAAGATGACCATCCGCTACTCAGATAAGAGCAGGAGATTCAATGGAAAAACCATGTTCAAAATTCCCTCCATCAATGCTACTAAATAACTTATAAATGAATTCATCATTCGTTATTGTTTGAGGGACATTGATGTAGAATGGTTGTCACACTTGCCAATGTAACAACAGTCACTGTCGTACAAAACTAACATGTGAATGTCTTTAAGATGTTTCAATGATGCGGCAGATATACTATAATCTCCGCAACCTATTCCCCCTGTGAGGAAAGGAGCGTAGTACATTGAAATCACGAGATGAGAATAAAAAATATAAACTAAATGTCTTCCAACAACAAGATATTATTCAGTAATCACTTTATTTTATTGCATTTGTATTTAATGCCATTGTCAACAGTCAAATTCTTCTTTCACTAAGACTGATTTGCTTTACTGCATCGGGCGCAACTAACAATTGAAATCTAATGGTAGTTCATATCAAACGTAATCCAAATTAATCTACCGATTGTCTCCAGCTAAAACAAAAATATATTTTCACCAGGTGTTGACACCACCATCCCACTTCATAAAGCAATCTGTAAGATCATCAAAATGACCAAGAAAGATGTGGAGTTCAATACCCAATCTGTTCTGAGGGCTCATCAGGTCACCAATGGGATATGGTGTGTGCATGCACGTGTGCATAGGGAGAGAAAGGGCTTAAATAATCAGGGGCTAGATTCCCCTGTGCTTCTGAGTCCTGCCATTGGGCTCAAATGGATGCATCATTCTATGGAAGGTAGTCACTGACCTATACATATTTCCTGAATTATTCAATTAATGGTCAGCAGTTATGCTTTCCAACAAATCCAATATGCTGGGTGTAGTGTTCAATGGTTTGTTTAATCTGTGTTTGATTCTGTTAGTTTAGCCACTAATTTTTATACTCTGCTTGATTGCTTAGGCATTATAGAGTCGTAGAGTCATAGAGATGAACAGCATGGAAACAGACTCCTCGGTCCAACCTGTCCATGCCGACCAGACATCCCAACCCAATC
>NW_025207183.1:8594-12650 GCF_004010195.1 Chiloscyllium plagiosum | reverse complement strand
CCTTATCTGTGCTCCTCAAGACCTTATAACCTTTATAGTGTAAGAAATCCCAACTTACCCAGCCTGGCAACATCCTGGTAAGTCTTTTCTGAACTTGCTCCAATTTAATAATATCCTTTCATAGCAGGGCAGCCAAAACTATATATAGTTCTCCAGAAAAGGTCTCACCAATGTCCCGTAAAACCTCAATAATGACATCCCCAACTTCTATACTCTGGTCTGAGCAATGAGGCAAGTGTGCTAAACACCTTCTTAGCCCCCCTGTTCAAATGTGATGCAACTTTCAAAGAACTTTGTATCTGAACCCCTAGGTCTCTGTTCCACAACATGACCCAGGACATTACCATTAACTGTATAAGTGCTGCCTGTGTTTGTTTTACCAAAATGCAATACATCACCTTTATCCATCTGCCACTTCTCAGCCCATTGGCCCAGTTGATCAAGATCCATTTATAATCTTAGATAATCTTCTTCACTTTCCACCAATTTTGGTGTAATCCACAAACTTACTAACCATGCTTCCTAAATTCTCACTCAAATCATTTATATAAATGCCAAACAAACGTGGACCCAGCACCGATCCCTGTTGAACACCTGGATGTAGGTTTGCTCAGAGTTGGAAGGGTTCATTTTCAGACGTTTCGTCACCGTGCTAAGTAACAGCATCAGTGAGCCTCCGGTGAAACGCTGTTGATATGACCCACTTTCTATTTATATGTTTAGGTTTCCTTGGGTTAGTGATGCCATGTTCTCTGGCGATGTCATTTCCTGTTCTTTTTCTCAGAGGGTGGTAAATGGGATCCAAGTCAATGTGTTTGTTGATAGAGTTCCGGTTGGAATGCCATGCTTCTAGGAATTCTTGTGTGTGTCTCTAAGGATTTCAGGATGTAATTAAAGTTATTGAGAAGGAAGACTGCACCCAAAGCAGTGTCCTCATAAACCTTAGCCTTGCTGTGCAGGTTCAGCTGCAGGTTGCCAAGTATTTTGCAGATGTAGTTGCTGATGTGTTGTCCCAGTCAAAGTGGTGTCCTTCCTCATCCGTATGTGAGGGTACTAGTGAGAGTGGGTCATGTTTTTTTGTGGTTAGTTGATGTTCATGTATCCTGGTGGCTAGTTTTCTGCCTGTTTGTCCAATGTAGTGTTTGTCACAGTCCTTGCATGGTATTTTGTAAATGACATTAGTTTTGCTTGTTGTCTGTGTGGGGTCTTTCAAGTTCATTAGCTGCTGTTTTAGTGTGTTGGTGGGTTTGTGGGCTACCATGATGCCAAGGGGTCTGAGTAGTCTGGCAATCATTTCTGAGATGTCTTTGATGTAGGGGAGAGTGGCTAGGGTTTCTGGACGCGTTTTGTCTGCTTGTTGGGGTTTGTTGCTGAGAAATCGGCGGACTGTGTTCATTGGGTACTCGTTCTTTTTGAATACATTGTATAGGTGATTTTCCTCTGCTCTGCGTGGTTCCTTTGTGCTGCAGTGTGTGTTGGCTCGTTGAAATAATGTTCTGATGCAGCTTCGTTTGTGGGTGTTGGGATGATTGCTTCTGTAGTTGAGTATTTATCACAGTGGCTCAGTGGTTAGCACTGCTGCCTCACAGCACCAGGGTCCCAGGTTTGATCCCAGCCTCAGGCGACTGTCTGTGTGGAGTTTGCACATTCTCCCCGTGTCTGCGTGGGTTTCCTCCGGGTGCTTCAGGCTCCTCTCACAGTCCAAAGATGTGCAGATTAGGTGAATTGGCCATGCTAAATTGCCCGTAGGTTAGGTGTGTTAGTCAGAGGGGAATGGGTCTGGGTGGGTCACTCTTCGGAGGGTCGGTGTGGACTGATTAGGCCGAAGGGCCTGTTTCCACACTGTAGGGAATGTAATCTAATCTAATTTGGTCCATATGTGTTGTTTTCCTGTCGACGCTGGTTTGAAGTTCCCATTGGTGTTCGCTCTCCTGTGACATCTAGGAATGGCAGTTTGTTGTTGTTTTCCTCCTCTTCAGTGAATGTTATGCCAGTAATGGTACTACTGATGGTCTTAAAGGTTTCCTCTAATTTGTTTCGTTTAGTGATGATAAAGGTGTCGTCCACGTAGCGGACCCAAAGTTTGGGTTGGATCGAGTCTCTGCATTACAGCCTCTGCTAAGAACCCTGATATTGGAGATCGGTTGGTTTGTCTGTAGGTTTTGTTATTGAATGTGAAGTGGGTGGTAAGGCATAGGGCCACTAGCTTGATGATACTGTCCTTGCTGATGAAGTTGGTGGTGCTTGGCAGATGTGTCTTTGGGTCTTTTTAAACCAAAGGCACAACATTAGCACCCTCCAGTCCTCCAGCACCTTACCTGAGGCTGTAGATGGTGTAGATAATCTCTCCTAGGGGCCCTGCAATTTCTTTCCTAACTTCCCACAATGTCCTGGAATGCACTTGATCAGGTCCCAGAGATTTGTCCACCTTTATGTTTTTTAAGACTTCCAGCATTCCCCTTCTGTAATATGGACTGTTTTATTTCCCTGAGTCCCCTAGCCTCCATGCCTTTCTCCATGGTGAATACTGATCCAAAATATTAATTTAGTATTTCTCCCATCTCCAGTGGTTTGACACATAGCCGACCTCATTAATCGTTAAGGAACCGTATGTGGGTGTGACTGGCCAGGTCAGCATTGTTACTCATGATTGCCTACAGGGTAGTTAAGAGTCACTCATATTGGTGTGGGTCTGGAGTCACATGTAGGCCAGACCAGATAAAGCAGATTTCCTTCCCTGAAGGACATGAATGAATTAGATGGGTTTTTTATGACATGGTTGCCATTCGACTAGCTTTTTATTCTGGATTTTTTTGATTGAATTCAAATTTCACCATCTGCCATGGTAGGATTTGTGTCCCTGTTCCCAGAACATTACCCTGGAATTCTGGGCTATTAACCCACTGGCGTTACCCATATTCCTTCACCTGCTGCTATACCCAGTATTCCAGGTGTGGTCTCTGCAAAGCTCTATATCATTTCAACTCCTGTACCCAAATCCTGTTGTGATAAAAAACACACACCACTGGGGTTTTTAAATTGCTTTTAGTGCCTTCATGTTAAGTTTCAGCGAGTCATGAACAAGGACAAAGTCTCTTTGAAGTTCAACACTTCCCTAGTCTCTCACCATTTAACATTCTCTATATGTTTTTCTACCAAAGTCGATAACCTTTCATTTCTCCACATTGTATTCCATCTGTCAATTTTTAGCCCACTCACTTATCCTCTCTAAATTCCCCTCAAAGTGTCTGAAACCTGTAGACAACTCCCACTCCCAGCTAGTTTGGTATCACTCACTAATTTGGATTTAGGATGATAAATAGTACATTTAATCCCCACATCTAATCATTCACACACATTGTGAATAGCTGAGTCACAAACACATTCCCATTTTTAAGTCTTGTTTACCTGTCTTTTTGACATGTTGATCCCCATTACGTGTTTCCTGTTTTAATGGGTTTGTCCTACAGGGATTTTATCTGCCAGCTCTGAATACTATCAGCCTGTTTCGGTGATTAATGCTCTGTAAGCCTCAGAGTTCTGTTGTAAAGTCCTGAGGGTACATGGTGTGGCTGTCGCTCCAGTACAGTAAACAAGGACTCTTGTTTCTCAGACAACATGTTATACTGACCCTTTCTGCCTCTGCAGATTGATGGAAAAGATTCTGGGGTTTTTTTTTGAAAAAGAGTCTCGTGTTGTTTTGGTATCCTGGCAACATCCAGCCGTGAGCCAGCACCACCACCATTAACTAGTTACTTATCTCAATTGTTATTTATAGACCTTGCTGAGTTTAGATTGGCTGCTGCTTTTAGCTACAAGACGATGGTGTCCATACCAGAGACAATGTTTTGTTGCCCTTCTACAATCTGCATCCATTGAAAACCCAACTTCAGATCACCTGATCTCATTACTTACTGGCCTCATTTTTAAACCGGGAGGACGGTTATAGCCATGTCCCTGGGGCCTGGGCCACACTGTCTAAAGCACAATTCAGCTAACCATCAACAGCCCCCCCCCCCCCCCCCCCCCCCCCCCCCCCCCCCCCCCCCCCGCACC
>NW_025207183.1:0-6399 GCF_004010195.1 Chiloscyllium plagiosum | reverse complement strand
CTTAAACATTTATGCAGCTAAAGGGAATGTTGGTTAAAGATACCGTAGTTAGTGCTTATTTTATTCCAGGCACACCAGCCTAGGAGCACATCCTTCCTGTATCTATCCTCTCGAGCTCTTGAAGATTTTTGTTCATTTGAAGTGTTTCATGTTTAGATACTCCAGAGAAGACAGCTTCAAGCTCCTCAATCTCTCCTGCCAGGGCAATGCTGCTGTTAGTATTCAATTCACTGGTGCATGTTACTGGCTGCTTCGTGGACTGGAACTGACAATTGAGACTGAAAGGTTACTGTATAAAATATCTTCAATGTTATTGCCAGACGTGAGTGGTTTTAGGAAAATGACCTTGACTTACGGGCATTGAGTGTCAGAGCACTTCCTGTTGTGGGGCATCCTGTTTAGATTCAATCTATTGATATCTATTAGAACTGACTTGCAGTGGCTCAAAGTGGTCAGAGCATTATGGCTGTCATCGAAGCTGGTAACAAACTTCCCATGGTTTCAAAATCGTAAATGATAGAGTAGGTACGAGGTCTGATGACACTGTTGGAGTACTGATGTTGTTGTTAATCACATTAACTCGGCAGGAGTTGACTGAATTTATATTGTCTCTTTCTGAATCTCAAGATGTCTCTCTGGGCAATATGTCTCCAATAAACAGCAATGTGACAATGCACAGGGATCATCTGTTTTGATTTAAATTGGAGTCCAGCCTTGGTCAACAGCCAGTGTGGAGTTTGCACATTCCCCTATGATTGTGTGGGCCCCCTCCAGGTGCTCTGGTTTCCTTGCACAGTTCAAATATTTGTGGGTTAGGTGGGTCATTTGTGCGAAATTGTCCACAGTGTCCAGGATTGTGCAGAATAGGTGGATCAGCCATGGGAAATGCAGTGGTACAAGGATGGAGTGCTCCAGGTGGGATGCTCTTTGGATGGTTGGTGGGGTTTGATGGGTCAATTCTCTCATGCCACACTGTTGGGATTCTATTCTATGATTGAGGATAAAGGCTATTCTATGATTGAGGATAAAGCAGGGTGTCCTTGGAGAAGGAGCATGTGGTATGTATCAATGCTCTCGATGCCTTTAGATGGGGTACTGGGCTAATGGTCGGATACTTGGTAGTGTGGATGAGCAGAGGGATCTTGGTGTCCATGTACACAGATCTCTGAAAGTTGCCACCCAGGTAAATAGTGCGGTGAGAGAGGCATATGGCGTACTGGCTTTTATTGGTAGAGGAATTGAGTTCCGGAGTCCTGAGGTCATGTTGCAGTTGTATAAGACTCTGGTGCGTCCGCATCTGGAGTATTGTGTGCAGTTTTTGTCGCCATACTATAGGAAGGATGTGGTGGCACTGGAACGGGTGCAGAGGAGGTTTACTAGGATGTTGCCTGGTATGGTAGGAAGTTCGTATGAGGAAAGGCTGAGGCACTTGGGGTTGTTTTCAATGGTGTAAAGAAGGTTTAGGGGTGACTTGATGATTAGGGGTTTAGATAGGGTTGACCATGAGAACCTTTTTCCACGTATGGAGTCAGCTATTACGAGGGGGCATAGCTTTAAATTAAGGGGGGGTAGATATAGGACTGAAGTTGGGGTAGGTTCTTCACTCAGCGAGTCGTAAGTTCATGGAATGCCCTGCCAGTAGCAGTGGTGGACTCTCCCTCTTTATGGGCATTTAAGCGGGCATTGGATAGGTATATGGAGGATAGTGGGTTAGTATAGGTTAGGTGGGCTTGGATCGGCGCAACATCGAGGGCCAAAGGGCCTGTACTGCGCTGTATTCTTCTATGTTCTATGTTCTATAAGTCCCAGCCAATCCCAGCCCCTCCTTGTAGTTCAAACCCTCCATTCCTGGCAACATCCTGGTAAGTCTCTGCTGAACCTTCTCCAGTTTAATAATATCCTTCCTATAACAGGGTGACCAGACTGGGCACAGTATTCCAGAAGAGGCCTCACCAATGTCCTGTGTAACCTCAACATAAAGACCTACAGAAGGTCTGAGTAATGACAGCCACCTGCCAAACACCTTTGTAATCACTCTGTCTAGTTATGATGCAATCTTCAAAGAATTATGTACCTGAACCCCTAGATCCTTCTGTTATACAACATTACCCAATTGTATAAGTCTTGCCTTTGTTTTACCTGAATGTAATACCTCACATTTATCCAAATTAAACTCCATCTGACTCTCTTCAGCCCATTGGCCCAATTGAGTAAGATCTCTTTGTAATCTTAGAAATCCTTTTTCTACTGTTAACTATGCCACTGATCCTAGTGTCATCTGTAAACTTATTAACCCTGCCTACTTTATTCTAATCCAAATCATTTATACAAAATGACAAGCAAAAGTTGAGTCAGCACTGATCCCGGAACTGGAAACGGAACACTGCTGGTAACCGGTCCCCACTCCAAAGAACAATCCTCCACCATCATTCTCTGTCTTTTGCCATTGAGCCAATTTTGTATCCAATTGGCAAACCCACCCTGAATCCCATTAATCTAACTTTACTAAATAGTCTATCACGCAGAATCTTGTCAAAGGCTTTACTAAAATCCAAATATACAATGTCTACCACTTGGCTCTCACCAATCTTTTAGGTTACTTCCTCAAGAAACTCAATCAAGTTTATGAGACATGATTTCCCTCGCACAAAACCATGTGCTGACTATCCCTCATCATTCCTTGCCTCTCCAAATCCATATAAATCCTGTCTTTCAGAATCACTTGCAACAAGTAACCCACCATCTACGTCAGACTCACTTTTCACAGACTTTTCCTTACCTCCCTTCTTAAACAAACATTAAGAAGTCATTCAGCACCTCACCTGTATTTATAGATGATACAAGTATCTCTGCTAGGGGCCCCACTATCTCCTCACGTCTGGTTACAGAGTGAAACCTGCCTTGGTAGATTGTGAGGTTTATTTTTACTATTTAGTTAGCATTGTGGTCACTCACTGGACATCAGGTTATTGATACACTCCACCCAATGCAATATCATTATTGTCTCCAGTTCAGAACGTTTTGTTCAACTGAGGAGGTCACATGTTTCCTTTCAGTGACTTTCTGCACTTTCATTAGGCATAATTCTCTCTGTCTCTACCAACGACAAACAGACACTGACTAAATCACCGACATTTCTTACCGGACTCTAAGGAAAAGCAGTAAGGGCTGATAAAACAGCTCAAGACTTCTGCCCAGTTCTGATGGCCTGAAGATTGCCAAAACTGCATTGCACTTCATCTGGGATGAAGCTGTTCTAGTGAATTCACCCCCTTGCTGTAGGTCATAAACACATCACATCAACAATAAGCTGTAATTCTCTCAGCAAGTAATTTTCAATGATTTCTTGGAAATGTTGTCCTGACTGCTGTTTAAAAAAAAAGTGACTTTCTGATCCTTTCAAAACAAGTCACCTTCACAGAACAGAAACTCAAAAATCCTATTTGCCTCGCTTTAGAATCCAAGTTCCCAAGAAAATAATATATCATAAACTTTGACCTGGTGGCTCAGTGGTTAGCACTGCTGCCTCACAGCGCCAGGGACCTGGGTTCAATTCCACCCTCAGATGACTCTCTGTGTGGAGTTTACATGTTCTCCCCGTGTCTGCGTGGGTTTCCTCTGGGTGCTCCGGTATCCTCCCCCAGTCCAAAGATGTGCAGGTCAGGTGAATTGGCCACGCTAAATTGCCCATAGTGTTCAGGAATGTGTAGGTTAGGTGCATTAGTCAGGGGTAAATATAGAGTAATAGGGTAGGAGAATGGGTCTGGATACTCTTCAGAGGGTCGGCATGGACCTGTTGGGCTGAATAGCCTGTTTCCACCCTGAAGGGATTCTATGATTCTATGAACTTTCATCACGCCAAACCAACAGCTATTCTCCCAATGTCAATTCGATCAGTAGTGCTGCTAGTGGACAGTGAAATCCCCCACCCAGAGTACACTCTGTGCCCTTGCCATCCTTAGTGCTTCCTCCAAATGTTGTTCAACTTGGGAGGACAGTACATGGTAATCAGCAGGAGGTTTCCTTGCCCATGTTTAACCTGAAGCCATGAGACTTCATGGGATCCGGAGTCAATGTTGAGGACACCCAGAGCAACTCCCTCCTGACTGTATCCCACTGTCTGCCCTCTCTGCTGGGTCTGTCCTGCCGGTGGGACAGTATCTATACAGGGATGGTGATGGTGGGGTCTGGGATATTGTCTGTAAGGTATGATTCCGTGAGTATGACTGTGTCAGGCTGTTCCTTAACTCGTCCTGAAGAAGGGCTTATGCCCGAAACGTCGATTCTCCTGCTCCTTGGATGCTGCCTGACCTGCTGCGCTTTTCCAGCAACACATTTTCAGCTCTGATCTCCAGCATCTGCAGACCTCACTTTCTCCTCGTTGTATCACTGTAGACAACACAAATGTTGCACACTGCTGAGTATCCAAATACCAGCCATCCTTCAAACTAATTTCGTATTTGTGTGGACAATCCAGCAGCTGTGTACTGCTGAGTGTCAAAATATAGCTATGCCACCTTGTCCCCTTTGTATTAGTGTCGATTGTAACTCTGCACGTGTGCGTGCATATATGTTTGCCATTGTGTGTATATTGTCTGAGTGTTTCTGTTTGTGTGAAACACCCTTACACACACCCACACCCACAAACACACCCCTACACACAGTCAGACACTCCTACATACACACACACATTCCAACAGATGCATACACTCACACAGACCGTCTCTCAAACACAAGCTCTCCTTCATAGGCTCACACATACACTCTCACACTCGCACGTACACACACCCCTCTCACTGACTAATACCCCTTTATACTTACACACATACACACTGTCTCACAGACACTCATAACTCCCATTACACACACACACACACACACACACACACACAAGGTTGTGGGGTGAATTTGTCCTTCCAGAATTACATTTTATTTTGCTCAAAAACTGCATGAATCTATGTAAGATTTTGTAAATCCCTTTTTTAGATTAGAAACAGTGTGAACAGTGGGGCACAGACAGCCTCACACAGGGCACCTCACACCTTCAATGCATTATCTGGGTCAACATGACAGCGATTGTTAAAGTTCACTTGAGAATGTCAGTGAAAAGGTTTTGTGATTTTACATATGAAAGAACTGAAACCAACATATTCATTCTAAAAGATGAGAGACTTAACAAACAATCTGGGTTTTTAAAACGATATAATTTCAGTTACATCACACTGTAAACTTTTGCTATAAATTCTGTGTCTTACGATCTTATTCTCCACAACCACCTGAAGAGGGAGGGTGTCTGAAAGCTAGTGCTTCCAAATAAACCAGTTGGACTATAACCTGGTGTTGTGTGATTTTTACCTTTGTCCACCCCAGTCCAACACTGGCCCCTCCACATCAAAAGCAATTTACACATGCGCATAATATGGTCAGGTGAATGGGCCAAAATTTGGTAGATAAATTTTAATGTGAATAAATGTGAGGTTATTCATTTTGATTGGAGGAATAGAAAGACAACTTTTGATTTAAATGGAGAGAAACTTCAGAGTGCTTCAGTGCAGAGTGCTCTGAAGTTGTAGGCATGTACTGTACCTTTAAGAGAGAGTGAAAGCTCAAAGTGTGCTGAACAATTTAAAAATGTTTTAAATTTTTAAAATTGGTTATGAAAAAAATAGCTGGTGCTGCACTGCCATGGTACACAACAAATTCAAATTCAGCCAATCAGTTTAAATTATGCCCCAAGATACCAAAACCCAAAAGAATTTGAATTTTACTGTTTTGACGACATCAAACCAATGAGACAATCCAATGTTCTGGGGTTTAAAAATCAGGCATTTTAAACAGTTAGTTACAGCGGCAAAGAGCACCAAATGACTGCCCACAGAGACACTCTCTGAAAGGTACCTGTTCATATGAAAGCTGTGAAACAGAAGGCAGAAGAGAAGGAGACAGGAAGACACAGAGGAGAATCAACACAGCTGACTGGTTTTGAAATTTGATTTTTTTTGTCAATCTTAATCTAGGGTCTTATCGGATCAGTTGCTGAGGGAGAGGTAGATAAATTGATCAGACAAAGGAGGCATACAATGTAGGTAGTTGTTCATTTTTTTGGAGTTAACGAATAAATTGTTAAATTTTTTCTTTAAATAGTGGGATTTGGGTAGTTCTTTGTCACTCATATTTTAACAGATTACGAGAGCGAGGTGAGCTTCTCCGTGTGTCTGGTTTAAGTTAGCAGGAGGGTCGTGACACAGAGGGATCTGGATGCCCTTGTGCATAAATCACAGAAAGCGAGTACGCAAATACAGCTGATAATAAGGAGAGCAAATGGAATTTCGGCATATATCGCAAAAGGAATGGAGTATAAAAGTAGGAAAGGATTGCTGTAACTTGTCCAAGGCATTA
>NW_025207182.1:6431-12649 GCF_004010195.1 Chiloscyllium plagiosum | reverse complement strand
ATGTTGGTCTTCTCACAGTTTATGTTGTTTGAAATGTTCTGTGAAACCGATTCAGAATTTGATGAAAGAATCCATTTCAGCTGATCTGAAAATACCGTTATTCAATGTCCTTGTAATTTTGTTCTGTATGGGTTCAATATTCCAGTTAGTCACACTGCCCTGTTTTTACAATTATTTCCACAATATGCTCTCACTTAATTAATTGTCTGTTTCTGTCTTCAATGTGAATCTCTCTCTGTCCCTCTGTATCATTCCCTGGCCTTGGTTTTTGGATCCATTGTGTATCAATTGCTGGCATTGCGAAGCTCAGAAACAATGAAAGTGTGTGTCATGTTGTTATTCACGTCCCTTTATGTCCCATGTGGTGCTCCATGGACGAGGCGGGGGTGGGTGGGCCGGATTGTTGTTCACTTTCCAGTGTGTCCAATGTCCCCATGGACGGGGCTGTGCGTCTCGGGCTTATGTTCACTTTCAGGTATGTCCCATGTGCTGCTCCATGTTGGAAATGGGTGTGTGCATTGGGATGTTATTCACTTCCTGGTGTATCCCATGTGGTGTTCCGTGTTGGACCGGGGTTTCAGCAGCTTTGACTCACGTCTTTAAAACTTGGTCTGTGCCTGTCCACTGAACGTCTGACTCCTGTGTTTGTCCCTTTGGGCTGATCGCGTGGTCAGTAACACGAAGAAGCCCCTTCAGTATTATTGTAAAGGACGAAGTGTCTAGCATCCCTGACAATGCTGTCACTTTAAAAAAGATGATTTGCTCCTTTTAATTAAACAGGTATCTTAAAAGCCGAACTGCCTACTGAAAATGGCTGAAGTAAATAACTTAGGAGGCTTTTAGGGTTTTTTTTATAAATAGTGCTAACAATGGTCAGTTCGCACAGACCAGGCTTTCCAGTTTTTCTGAGCTGTAACAGCAACCAGGTGCTTGCGGTCAGTGAAGGATTGGACGCTTCAGTAAATGATCCTGAGCTGCTATTCTCTCTGAAATCTGTCCTGATGCTGTTTCCTCCTGGATTAGAGAACTGCGTGCAAGACTGATTGGCCTTGGATGTGTCTTTTTTTCCAAGGGATGAGATTATGGGATGATCGTACATTGGAACAGTTCATTAGTAGAAGGTACTGCATCTATTATAATGTTGCGGTTTCCAGTAGTTAAGTTATTCTAAACTCCTCTTCTTTTTATGTGTGTTTTTATTAGAGTGTTTAAATAAATTGTGTTTTGCTTAAAGTTGAGTGGTTTGACCAGCTGCATAACATCTGGAACACTCACTTCACATCTACCTTTATTATAAGACAATGTTGACGCCCAGGTTTGGTAGTTGCTGGTGTCTTTTATTCTTGGTGTTGAATTCAGTTGGTTTAAGCAGTGATTTGTGTAGTAATGGTTCTTTCTGTCTCTAAGGGTGCTCTATGTGTGAAAGAAGTGAAGTTAGAGATTTTGCAAAAGGTGAGCAAGGCAAGGTTTTTGGAATTGGCATACAAACTGGAGTTGGGTTTGTGTTTGTGAGGAAAGGAAATAATTACAGCTTTAGCTTGGCTATTGAATTTTGGTGGAATACCATCAGAATCTTTGGAAATGGCTGGAATGCAATTGCAGATGAGGCAGCTTGAGCACAGAACGGAAGTAAAACAGTTTGAAATTTGATTTTATGTAGAATTAATGTAAAGGAGAGGAAGAAGGGAAACAGAAAAAAGAAAGAAGAAAAGCAGAAAGAGAGTGAGCTTCAAATTCAAATGTAATCAATTTGAGAGAAAAGTCGACTTAGAAGAGTGATGATGAAGGTAGACGGTAGGCTGAAGGAGGAGGATAGTGAGGATGAGCAATTCTATGGTAGCCAAAGGCCTGACGGGTACCTGTTCTTCAAATTCAAATGTAATCAATTTGAGAGAAAAGTCGACTTAGAATAGTGACGATGAAGGTAGACGGTAGGCTGAAGGAGGAGGATAGTGAGAATGAGCAATTCTATGGTAGCCAAAGGCCTGACGGGTACCTGTTTAAATACATTCAGGAATTGTCTACATTTGATGAGAAGGATGTAGAAGCGTTTTTAATTTCATTTGAGAAAGTGGCTAAACAAATGCAGTGGCCACTGACCATGTGGATGTAGTTGATCCAAACAAAGCTGGTAGGTATAAGGAGTGGGGTATTTGCATCCCTATCGGAGGAGGTATCTGGCCAGTATGAGGAGGAGAAGAAAGCCATCTGAAGTATATATGACAATTTGCCAGAAGCCAACAGACAGTGTTTCAGGAATCTAAAAAGCGTCCCTGGTTAAACGTATATTGAGTTTCAAAGAATCAAACAAAGTAATTTTGAAAGGTGGGTAGGGGTATGAAAAACGAGGCAAACCTATGGCACTCTGAGAGAGATTCTTATTTTGGAGGAGTTCAAATATTCACTTCCTGCAGTCGTGAGGACTCGTGTGGAAGAACAGAGAGTTACAATGGCAAGATGAGAAGCTGAAATGGCTGATGATTATTAGTTGGCCCATAAATCAAAGTTTGGCTTCCGTGAGGGATTGAGAAGAATGTGCGAGATCTTCTTAAAATACATACCTGTGAGAGTAAGGCTTACTGGCATAGGCCAGTAGTAGCAGGTAAAGGGTTACAGCATTAAGAGGTAGAGAAGCATGTAAATCTTTTAAAGCCGAGACATGAGGAGATATATCATTGAGAAGGACTACGAGAGATATGCGACCTGCTCCATTATGCAATGTGTGGTTGGAGTGTCCAGTGAAACCATCAACAGAAATATTTCACAATTGGTAAGGAGGCCTTGAGCCTGGTGTTGGCGTGACAACATCTCAGAATTTAACTTGGAAATAACGTGCCTGAGACAAATCTATATAGGATCATAATGCTGAACCGTTTTTGGAAAAAAAGGGAGAAAACTTCCGGTCTGTTCAGATAGAGGTTATTATTGTTGCCATTCAATTTTGAAGTTATACAGGTAACAAGATGAGAAATCGTACTTGCTGCCAAGTTGTCGAGACTTGGATGAAGAAAGACAGCGGTATTCTGTGACCGGAGTAAACTGACTGAAATAGAAGGAGTTATGAATGCTTCCATGCGTAGTGTCAATGCAATATATATGTATTGTAGTCTACTAAAAAGTAAGAATAAAGGGTAATAAATGAGGCCATCTTTGTATATTGATGATTCATTTTTTATCAAATGGGGATTTGTGACGATATTATCACTTTAAAAAGTTTATTTTCTCTTGGATTTTTTTTAAGAGGGGTCTTAAAGGCTGAGGTCAGGAACCGGCTACTGAAAACGGCTGAAGTAAATAACTGAGGAGGCTTTTAGATTTTATTATAACAGTGGGAACAATAGAAGGGCAGTGGCCAGCTCTCCCAGACCATATCCTCTCGTTTTGATTTTAGCTGTAACGTTCAGAAGCTGCTTGGGATCCCAGAAGATTGGAAGCTTCGATACATAATCTCTGGATGCTCTTCTCTCTGAAATCGCTCTTGGTGTTGTTTCCTCCTTGATTGGAGAACTGCACGTAAGATTCTGTGTTTGAATTTACCCTTTTGCCGAGGGGTGTATCTATGGGATGTTCCTGTATTAGCACAGTTAATTAGTTGAAGGCACTGTATCTATTGTTTGCACAAGTGTTCCAATAGAGAAGATATTCCAAATTATTCATCTCTTTGATTGTGTTTTAATAGAGCGTTTGAATGAATTGTATTTTGCTTAACATCGAGAGGTTTGACCAGTCACAACACATCTGGAACATCCATTTCACATTACGTTTTAAAAAAAGGTAAAATGTTTTGAGGGTGTCTGATCTGTGCCAGAACATTTGTATCTGAGGGGCTTCTGTTTGTGTCCTGTAATTGAAACGTCAGTGGAGGTGCTGGGGATGGTTTTCGGAGCTTGTGCAGTGAGCTACCCCAGATATTCAGGGATAACCGAGAATTTGGTGAGCATGGGATCTGTAGTTACAGCATCTAGTCTGTAACATGAACAATAAATGAAGCAGAGGCTGCAGAGATGGAAGATTTGAAACCACGAAGTCAGTGTGTGTGGGGAAAAGGGTCTGCTGGATCCACCCTGTGCTTTTCAGGAACAGCTTCCCAAGCTCCACTGAACCCAGGAGCAGAGTGTGAGGGGACTGAGTGAATAAGGAGTTGGTCACAGAGTGGTGTCACCTCCTTCAACACGACCTGCAGCTTCACACCACGGGAAGGACGGTGCTGACTTTGGCTGTTAGGGTCACAGTTTTATTCAGCTTCTGTGATCCAGAACTTTCTTGGCAGGAGTGGGTGACATATCGATCATCGCCCAGTATCTCAACATTAATGTCACCATTCAGCGACGGAGGATATATATATATATATACATGGTGGATAAAGTGAATGTTTTCTCCTCAGCAGGTTGTATCCTTGTTTACCCAAAATAGTGGGATTCCCGATGGTGTACATAGCTCTGTGGCGTCCCCATGTCAATGGAAGAGGTAGAAGAACTGAAGGAACTCTCACCTCACTAATGTTACAGTGTGCCCATGCACAGGACATAATGTTATTGAATGCCCACTATATTGGCAGCAGCCACAGCCTGTTCATTCAGAAACAGTCAGCTATTCCCATCGTCCTCAGATCTCCATTTGGAAAGAAAGTTTAGAATCTTGGATAAAGGCCATCCTCCAAGCACGTTCCCCCTCACCACTCCACACCGACAACCAACCACATCATAATATCCTGTTTGTATTGACAGCATAGGTGCCACGGGGAACATCAGGGAGCAGACCATCAGTCAGATGGTTCAACACTTCCCATGTCTGAATGGGCCAGAGTGAAACCTCCAGAACACGCTGTTTTACTCAGCTTTGTAATCCCTCTTCATTACAGGATCATACTGCCTTACAAACTTCCTGAAACAGATTGCAGGTAGTATATTCCGTTATATTCTAACTGGTAAACCATTATTCATTGATTTATCTGTCCATGTCAATTTGCAGACTCTCCACATTCTCTTGATAACTCAATGTCTTGCCTATATTAGTGTCATCACCAAGCTTAGTAGAAGTACACCTGTTCAACTCCTCCTGATCATTGATATAGATTGTAAAGAGCTGAGGACCCAGCGCTGGTCACGGTGTGACTCCACTGGCTACGTTCTGTCGAACTGATTGAGTCTGATTTTTCTGGAGTGCCTGACTTTGAGGGAAGTAAGTTCTCCTCACTCCTGTTTTAAATCTGCTCAGCCTTAACCTAAAACTATGATCTCTTGCCCTAGATTGCCCAACATGAAGAAATATCCACTCCACACCGACATTGTCAATCGTCTTAAGCATCCTCCAGACCTCCACGGGGTCTCCTCTCATTCTTCTAAACCCAGATGTATCGGCCTGAATTACTCAAACGCTCTTCAAAAGACAAATTCATCTCTGGAATTGATCTAATGGACTTTTTCTGAACTGTCTTCATTGTAACTACATCCCTCAGCAGCCAGGGAGCTAAACGTGTACACAGTACACCAGGTACGGTCTCACTAATACCTTGCAGAGTTGCAGCAATTCTTCCCTTCCTTTATACTGTATTCGGTTAGAAGTAAATACTAAAATTGCACTTTCTCATTCCCTGCTGTACCTGGATGTGAGTTTTCTGTGGTATGCATATGGACACCCAGATACCTCTGCACGTAAGCACTCTGAAGTTGGTCTCCATTTGCATAATAAGTACGATTCCTCAGATCGAAATGGATAATCCCATACATATGCACGTTAAATTTTATCTGCAAGATGTTGGCCCGTTCATATAAACTGTTCATGCACATTTGTAAATTTTCTACATCTTCATTGCATCAACCTACTTCGCCACCTGTTTTAGTATCAGCTGAACATGTGGCTGTAGTGTTTTCTATCTTCTCATCCAAGTAATACAATAGATGGCAAATAGTCGGGTCATGTGGTCTGAACTCTATAGAACTCCAAAAGGTGCCAACCATGAAACGAAACACCTATTCCATCTCTCTGTATTTTATTGGGTCACTAGCCCTCTATCCAAGCGAATGACGTCCTCCCAAACTCATGCCCTCTTATTTTGCAGCTTAATCTTTTGTGCAGCGCTTTAATCAATGCTTTCTCAAATTCCAGATACTTTACGCTTCCAGGATCCCTATCGTCTACTTTGCTTGTCACATATTTAAAGAACTCGAACAAATAAATTCTTTTAAATACCATGCTGATTCTGATGTATTCCATTT
>NW_025207182.1:0-5676 GCF_004010195.1 Chiloscyllium plagiosum | reverse complement strand
TTTTGAGGAGCTGAAGGGTCACTTCATATTCCTTCATAACAGACTCATACTGAACAATCACCTCCTGCATCCCTGAAATGGGATCAAGGGAGTGATTGGTATTCTCGGGTTCCCATGTATCAGATACATGTGTGAATAAACTCTTCCTTTACACAACAAATCTCAAATAATTTTATCCCCTTCTCTAATTCTCATGCTGAATGACCTCTTCCAGTCTCTTCCAATTCCAGTGTTACAGATTTAAGAAGGCTGAATGGGCTGATCCTGTTGCTGTGTAACAGGATACTGGTGTTGCACAGCCTACTCTGGGTCCAGTGTTATTGGATCGAGGAGCTGATTGGCCTCCTCCTGTAACTGTATATCATGCTCCATGGGCTGAATAGCCTCATCCTGTTCTGGTGTAACAGGGTCGAATGCTTGAATATCCTTCTGCTGTTCCTGTGTAACAGGCTGGAGAAGTGGAATGGATTCCTCCATTGGCTGTATAATTGTTTTCTTCTTCTGGTGCTCTATGTAAAAATAGGATCATCTTTCACTCTCATAAATTCCAATGTGTATTGGATCAACCTTATCACCCTTTCTTTATATGTTAACACCTTAATTGAAGTAATCAGTTGAGGGAACCATCTCTGAGCTTCTTCCAATATAATAATATCCTTTCTTCAGTGAGGAGACTAAATATGTACACACGATTCCAGATGTGATCTCACTAGGATACTCTACAGCAGCAGCAACACTTCACCCGCCTGCTGTAAGGTTCCCACCCAGTTTAGAGCAGTCTCAGCTGTCTGCGGGAAATACACAGCATTGCTGAGAGACCATTCTCCTTCTCTTCTCCACCAGCATAACGGGAGATCTAGTGAAAATACCACAATGACACTTGAGAAGAACGAATAACGTGACGAGATTATTTCAATGTCCACAAAAGCTTCACAAAATGTCTCACCTGAATCTACCATTAATCTCCTCAGTGGTCACATCGCTCACATTCAACAGAACCTGATAAGGTGGAGCTTCGAGACAGCAGGGAGAAACAAACATTGATGCAAGTTATATATCAAAGTGAAAGCTGCAATACAGAGGTTGGGTATATTATAAAACAGGGAAATAAATACGTAGGTTTGTGGGTACTACAGTGATAATGACCAGCGACAAGCTACATCTAAACTGTGTTCACCTATGTGAATGCTAATGCTGGGAAAATGGATTTCATGACCATGTTTGAGATGGTTTCCTTTAACAGTATTTTGAGCACTGAGGTCGAGGTCAGGCAGTTTTCGAATTGATGTTATGTGATCAGAAGAGCTAATTGAAAACACTGCTGTAAAGGAGGTGCTGGGAATATTAATCATAAGGTATTGAATTTTATATGACGTGTTAATACAAACGGTTTTTTTAAAAAATTGAGGTCAAAAACCTGAGTCATGTAAGTGATGAATGTATGAGGGGCAAAGTAGCTTCAGTGAATTGGAGAAGTACATGAAAAAGATTTACTGGCAGATAGGCAATGGTTGTTGTTTAAATAAACACTATAACATGTACAATATATACATATCCACCACAGGGAAAACAGCCAAAGGGTAAGGTGACTTAACAATAGCTAACAAAAGAAGTTAAAGATTGCATTAGATCAAAGGAAGCAGCTCGGAAAAATGCCAGATATTGTGGCAAGCAATGGATTCAGAAATATCTGGGAGACAGCAAAGGAGGATCCCTGAACTGATAAGAAATCCAAAAAGAACAAGAATGCAAAGTAACAAGAAACATAAGGTTGACCAAACGCTTCTCTGGATACTTGATGGGAAAGTGAAGGCAAAGACACGTGCGGAATGGTGAATATCCACACAAGATAAATTCATGCAGAGAACAAGGAAATTACAGAGAAACGAAACAATTACTTTCATGTCTATTTTATTAGAGGCAACATTAACTGATGGAGAAATTCAGTATGTGTTCTCCAGTGATTGACAAAATGAAAGGAGATCGCAGTGAAGCTTATAAAGTTCACACAGAGAGACGGACTGACACAGGGGCATGGAGAATTTCTGCCAGGCAAGGTTAGGGATAATCCAAAGATGTTGTCCACGTATATCAATCAGAACAGAATAACCAGGAAACAATTAGGAAAAATTAGAGACCAAGGGAGCACTCTGTGTCTGAAGCTGGAGAACATTGATCGATTGCTACATGAGAGCTGCATATCTGTTTTACTTGGGAGAAGGAGGATGCAGGGACAGAATTCAAATATATGGATTGGGAAGCATCTTGAACAAGATGCGAGCAGAGATCAGAGACTTTGGCTTGTATAAAATTGAACGGATTGCCAGGTCTGGGTGAGTTGTAACACAGGCTGCTATTGGAGACAAAGTACAAAAGGCCCTGAGTCAAATACTTAAGTCGAATCTGGACAGAGGGAAGTTGGAGATGTCAGATGACTGGAGGACAACTAATGTGGTCCCACTTTATGGAAGCGTGGCGGAAATAGACCGGGGAGTTGTAGAACAGTCAGTAGTAGATCAGTGTTAGGCCAAGTATTGGAGAAAATAGGAAAGGAGAAAATTGATCTTCATTTAGAGAGGCAAGGATTGATCAGGGATAGTCAGCATGACATCATCAGGGGGAAGCCATTCCAAATGAAATTTATTGTATAGTTTCGAGGATGTTGTTTATATGGTTTTTCAACAAGGCCATTGAAAAATCCAGATATGGGAAACTAATATATTAAAAAAAGTCATGACATCAAGGATAACTTAATTAGTTACATCAAACATTGTCTTAGTGGCAAGAGACAGAGGGTGGTGGCGGAAGGCTGCTTGTGTGACTGGAGACCAGTGTCTGCTGGTGTACCACAGGGATCAGTGCTCTGTCCCTTATTATTTGTGGCATTCATAAATGATCGAGATGTGAATGTGTAGGGGTGTGGGGGAGTGTGATAATTAAGTTTGTGTTTGACACAAAGATTGGCCGGGTGGTTGGCAGTGAGGAGGAAGGCCTTATGTTACAGGAAGATACAGATGGAATGGTCAGATGGAAAGTAATCCTGATAAATATGAGGTGATGTACTTTGGAAGAAGGAACCAAAAATAGGGGTATGCAATGAAAGGCAGCACACTGGGAAGCTCAAAGGGTGTTTATCCATAGATCCCTGAATGTGACTGCACAGGTTAACAGGTTAGGGAAAAAGTGAGGACTGCAGATATTTGAGAGAATCACGAAGTGTGGTTCTGGAAAAGCAGCCGGTCAGGCAGCATCCAAGGAGCAGGAGAGTCGACGTTTCGAGCATAAGTTGTCATTAAGGAATAATGACCACATTCCTGATGAAGAGCTTATTCTCAAAACATTGACTTTCCCGCTTCTCGGATGCTGGCTGATCTGCTGTGCTTTTCCAGCAACACACTTTTTGGCTGAGGTTAATATGTTAGTTAAGAAGGCAGAGGGAACCGTAGGCACAACCTTCATTCACCAACATATACATCGTCAGAGCTATACAAGTCTATGATTATGCCAAGACGGAACACTTTGTGTAGTTCTGCGAACATTATTACAGGACGGATGTGATTGCAGTGGAGGAATGCAGTGGAGATTCACCAGGATGTTCCCTGGGATGGAGCATATCAACTATGGAGAGAGGCTGGGTAAGCTTGGGTTGTTTACTTTGGAGCAGAGAACACTGGGGGAGAGGTGATTCAGAAGGATAAGATTACGAGGGAAATTTTCAGAAGGATTTTTGGTGAAGTCCCAAGCCCAGTGTGCAAAATCAAATCTTATGGGATTGTGGCGAATATTTGGACATGGTTTCAGAACGGGACAGCTGGCAGGAAAGAGTGAGTAAAAGTTTTTTTTTTAATTTTGATTTTATGATCAGGTGTATTTTACAGGATAAATACAACAAAATACAGGGGAAAGCTTTCACGTGTTGCCACAAAATGGTGCCATTTTGAATAATTGAAGGAAAATGGAATAAACAGAGGATACAGCTTCAAGAGAGTTGATGGGTTGTGAGCCAGCTCTTCACCATGGACCAGCCCTGCAACCCAATCCCTCCATGACAGCTACATCACCATCAATACCAGACCCCAGCAACATTGAAGATACTGATCCTCAGGCACCATCTTTGCCACTGGGCAGATACTCCACCATCACCGGTTCATTGCCCACTGTGCCAGGCCATTCCAATGTCAGAGGCATGTCTCTTACTGCTAGACCAACCTCATCGTTTTTACCATGATGGCCTTCCACTATCCGCTTCATCACCACCAATGGAGGAGCCAATCAGCAACAAGTCTCCAATCCTCAGACATCATCTTTTGCTGCTGGGCCCTATCTCATCTACGATGCCTCTGCTAATGTAGCAGCTGCCAATTCCAGGTCATGTGCTTGCTTCGGAGAAGTAAGTAAGGTCTCACTCTCCTCCTCACTGAGCTCAGCTTGAGGTCCAAACTCTGGGTCCAGCTTGAGGCCAGTAAGTTACAGAGAGAAAGGTGGGAGAGAAAATAAGAAAAAGGATTCAGGTCAGAGTGTACAAGCTCCAGCAAAGGAGCCCTTGGACCGAAAACACTGGAATAAAAGGATCATTTTATTGGAGATGAAGGTTCGTGGAGAATCTCAGGAATATGTTGTTGGGTCCCAGATATTCGCAAACATCTCAAATATTTTAAGACGGAATCAATTGCAATATATCTCAGTATGCTGTAGGAGAAATGCAATGAGGAGATTCTCGGCCATGGTGAGAACGTGAGAGGCTCACTGAATTGAATGACATACTCCTTCCCCGATGTTTCTGTGCAGTCTGTGGGAAAGCTCTGTCAATGTTGTCACAAGCACTCAGGTGTTAGGAAGGAGGTCACTGCAGGATCGACAGGACTGTGTTTCCCGTTCCCTTTACTGATAACGAGGCTGGTGCCGGCTATTCTGTCGTGTTATCCTTTAAGATCTCGGAGTAGTGTGCTACAATTTAGTGTCTTGCTTGGCTGATTCAGAGACCATTGAAGAATTTATCACATGGCTGTGTGTCTGGAGTCACTTTGAGGCCAGACCGGGAAAGCACGGGAGATTCACTTCCTGAAAGTACATTGGGGAAGCAAATTGGTGTTTACAATCGACATTGGCTTCAAGGTCACTGTAACGGACACCAAATTTTAGATCTCGACATTTTATTAATTGCCTTTAACTTCCACCAGCTGCCAGAGCATTAGCCTGGTCTGGATTCGTAATCCAGGGACATTTCCACAACAGCACCATCTCCACATGGGGACCTATCGGAAACCACACGGAGCAGGTAATTTTTCTGCTGCTTGACAGCTTTGTCAAAAAGAACTCCCAGCAATTTGACTGTCGTGATGGAATTGAGGGGGTGATATTGGTCACACTGCAATTATTTTTCTCTTAAGGGACTTGTCATAGTAATTTTCCACATTGCCAGATAGATGTCAGAATCGGAAATGAAATGGAACAGCTTCCCCAGGGACAGGGCTTGTTGTACATTGCCTGGATCGTATCTACTGTGTTCAGATGTTTCTTCATGTCACATAGAGCGAATCAAATCTATGAATCTATGAGCACCCTGACGAGGTGAGTTGAATCATAAACACAACACTACTGGCTGAGTATAGTGTAGATACGAATCCTTGTCTATTGTACTGATGTGCAGGGCTGTTCCATTATTTAAGATGGGGA
>NW_025207181.1:12005-12649 GCF_004010195.1 Chiloscyllium plagiosum | reverse complement strand
AGCAGAGACACAGAGTTACACTCACTTTAAACTCTCTCCATCACATACCCCCACACACAGGCACACACACATATACACACACAATGAGACAGTCCCGAACTCTCGCCCGTGATACAACGGGGTCAATATATCACTGGCTCCATGTTCTTCAAAGTTACAGAACTCTTTCTCAAATTCAACACCAAGTTCTTTGTTTGATTCTGTCTGTTCTGTTGTTGTTCTGAGCTAGATTCCTGGTTCTGAACATCCACATGACCAGACTTCCTGATTCCATGGGCCATGTTCTGCTCCCAAACACGGTGTTGGATATCATTCTGGTGTGTGACACAGGAGCCCCTCAGTGTCACGGGGAAGGTGAATCTCTCTCAAGTACAAACTCTCTCTGTCTCATGCACAATCTCACTGTTTTTCTCCTGCTCCCTCATTTAAAATCTCACAGCTTGTTTCTCCACCCCATATACAATCTCACTATAACCCTCTCTGTCAGCATCTGTCTCGGACATAATGTCAGTATCTCTTCTCATTCACAATCTATCTCTCTCTCTCCATTCCCACTCCCCATCCCAAATCCCTCTCCCCATTCCCATTCCCACTCCCCCATTCTGCTTCCCCCTCCCCCATTCCCGCTCCACCTCCCCATTCCC
>NW_025207181.1:0-11905 GCF_004010195.1 Chiloscyllium plagiosum | reverse complement strand
TTAAATCTTGCAACCTCCATCAGTTGGAGAAACCACGTTTATTAGACACACGTGTGTGCAATGCAGTGGGGTGGCACGATGGCTCACAGCACCAGGGACCTGGGTTCAATTCCCATCTCAGGCGACTGTCTGTGTGGAGTTTGCACATTCTCCCCGTGTCTGCATGGGTTTCCTCATGGTGCTCTGGTTTCCTCCCACAGTCCAACGATATGCAGGTTAGGGTGGATTGGCCATGCTAAATTGCCCATTGTTTTAGGTGCATTAGAAAATGTATGGTAGGGGAATGGGTTTCGGTGGGTTACTCTTCAGAGGGTCAGTGTGGACTTGTTGGGCCGAATGGCCTGTTTCCGTACTGTCAGGAATCTAATCTAGTTATTGTCCAAGGGGGTTGGCTGATCTTGTGCATAAATATCAGAAAGTTAACATGGTGGTAGTGCCAGCAGATAATGTGTCCCCAGATTATCCACGTTGGACTATAACCTGGTGTTGTGTGAATTTTAGTTTTGTCCACCCCAGTCCAACACCAGCACCTCCAAGTCATTTCTGTTCAATCCTGTTTAAAGACACTGAAACCAACAGACACACAAAGTTCCATGAAGAGCTTTGTTGAATTGCAGATGAGCTATTTCCTTTTCTTTGTAGGCAACACACTGTTTGAACCCACAGCAGGTCAGTGTGGGATTTGAGAAACACTTGATTTTGGGATGGGGCCGAGCCACACACAATTCTCACTGCAACAGATTCTGATCCAAGGCTGCATACCTACAACTCAGTGGCTGAGCTATTTCAGGTTTTGTATATTTGAATCTCTCAGATATTTGGAGTTTGGAAAGTAAGACATTGTCTCAGGCATTCACTGGAAACAGGTTCTGGCATTTGCATTTGAATCACCTGCACAGAGCTATCTCCATTTCCTACCTCAGCAAGGATCTATAAATGGAAATAGCTTTTGACACATTGCCCCCTCTCCCTTACTGACAAATGAATCAAATCAGACATCTTAGATTTGTTCACAGCCACCATTTTATATTAGCACAGCAGTGACATTAACTTTATAAATAGGGAAAAGCAATACAGGCTGGCAACATCTATATGGTTTGAAAATATTAAACCTTGGTCCCACATTAACATCTAAATTCTCTGACCCTAAACCTCTGAAAGTGAGGTTCTATCTTGGAATTTTCTTGCTCTAAATGTGACTCCTGGAAAAAACTCTCTCTCTCTCTGACCTATATTTCCTGTGTGTGTGTGTGTATTCGTGTGTTGTGTGTTTGTGTGTGTGTTGTGTGTTTGTGCGTGTGCGCGTGGATCTGAGTATGAGTGAGCATATCTGTGTGAGCGAGAGATTGTTCCTGTGTATGTCCAACTTGAGTTTAAATGATTCCATGATGGAACTGTTAACACTCACGTGTACAGACACACACCTTCAAAGACTGTCTCCATTTCCTATCTCTGCAAGGGAATTCACATTTTAATGATGCATTCATGCAGGACGGAAAACCGCTTTTGAGACATTCCCCATTATGACAGTAATTCAGCCCCAATCTGAAACTTGGAAATATGTAACAGAACAGAAACGAACCAGCAGCTTTTTGTATTCCTGCTCCCAATTTAACATTTGACCAATTAGTTTATTTTGTCTTCAGTCTAACATCCAACATGCATCTCTTCACATCTCACATTATTTCAGTTCTCCTACAATATCATCAGACTCCCCATGTCTACACTGTCCCTATTGAAAACTGCAGGGCAGGTAGAGAATGGTGTTAGATACAGAGTAAAGCTCCCTCTAAACTTCAGCATTTTACATTTCCCAGCCGTGTTCAGTGTGGGATTGGGTATTGATTAAATCAACCACTTCCCCATCTTGTCCCCATCAAACATACTCAAGACAGCTCCAACACTGGGTTAGATAAAGAGTATGAGTCCCAAACACTTTCCCATCTGAGTCTCCCAGAGTCTGACGAGAATGGATTTAGATACAGAGTAAAGCTCCCTCGACACTGTCCCCCCATCAAACACTCCCAGGACAGGGCCATCACATGGTTAGATACAGAGTGAACTGTATCCATTAGTTTAAGTGAACTTAATGCTCCCACTCCCCCATCCCCATTAAAAGCATTCCCCTAGAGCCTCAGAGTACTCCAGAGGGAGTTGACACAGCATGTCACCAGGTGTAGAAACATCTGTGTTGTCCCTCGTAGGGTTAAAACAACAACTGGGAATCGTGGTATTTCAGATTCTATGGATATTCCTGAATGGTGATCAGTTCGGTATGAGCATCGCAGACTCTCGGGCACACAAGTGTCTGGGTTTATATTGAGCTCTGGTTACAGCCGAGAGGTGTGCTTCTACAGCGTCATACTTGAAGGGGTCTGAGCTGTGATGGAGGAGGAGAGCTGTATTCCCTCAGCTGTGATGCTGTCAAAACACCACGAGAAACAACAGTCTTGTAATTCCTCCCCTCGACTTGTTAAGTTACCCGTCCCTTGGCCAGTGCACACGCCAAACCTGCCTTGTGTAAGCTGAATAGCCACGTGTCTCCCTGCACTAATATCTCAGTTGGGATAGTGTTAGCCCCTCAAGTGTCTCTTGTGCTGTTGCCCCATATCCATCTCCGTAAGGCTGTCTCCTCGTGTCAGTAACGTTCTGGATCATCTCCAGCAGTGACCGATTATAGAACATAGAATCCCCACAGTGTGGAAGCAGGCCATTCGGCCCAACAAGTCCACACCGACGCTCTGAAGAGTAACTCACCCACACCCATTCCCCCACCACTCTCCATTTACCTCTGACCTACACATCCCTAACCTACACATTCCTGAACACGGTGGTTAATTCAGCCTGGTCAATCCACCCTAACCTACACAACCCTGAACACTATGGGTAATTTAGTATTGTCCATCCACCCTAACCTGCACATCTTTGGATTGTGGGAGGAAACAGGAGCACTCAGAGGAAAACCACGCATTCAGAAGGAGAATGTGCAAACTCCACACAGACAGTCGCCCGAGGCTGGAATCGAACCCGTGTCCCTCACACCATGAGACAGCAGTGCTAACCATTGAGTTACCGTGCCATCTTATTGGAGCTCTTCACCCTGGCTCTGGCCAACATGGAGCAAACCCACTTTGAGAATGGCTTCCCTCAGTCCCACTGTACCAACGTGTTTGGATCACTGTACCCGCATCCACCACTTCATCATTCCACACGCAATCCGCCCTCTGTGTAAACAATTTGACCTCCCGTATTTTTCAAATCTCGCCTTAAAAAGGACCCCCTTGTCTTGAATCCCCTCATCCTCGGGAAAGGGCAATTACCATTAACCCTGTCTGTACCCCTCGTGGTGGTTTTAACTGTACAGTTCGAGGTACTCCTCAGTTGCAGAATTTTGTGTTTGCGTAATCTGTCCTGAAACTGTGTGGAAATACAGCAGGTTGGGACTGGCAAGGGGCAAGTAACATTGACGCCACACGAGTGCCAGGCCAATACCAGCTCCAAGATGGGGGAGTCCAACAGTTGCTCTTTGATATTAAACATCCAGACTGAGTCAGAAGCTGGGGGCATGATGTCTGTGTTTAAATTCATGGGGTGCATTGACCATGTTGGATACAACACGAGGTTTTTGACAGCTGCAACATGGTCACATGAGCTCAGTTTCCTGTCAACGTTATGTACAAGATGCTGTTGTTCAGATAGGGACAGTCTACAGGTTACAGGTACCATCGAGTCCATTAATGAACGCTGGCAGGAGGGAGAGAAGACACCGAGGTCTCAGACATTGAAATATCCTGGCAAATACTGTGGACGTCATCAGATTGACCAGGAACATCCAACAGGATCTTAGGAATAATTCCAGACATGAAGATCTTCAGTGATGTGGATCAACTGGAGAGTTTGGGAATGTCTTCCTTGGAAGAGAAGTTTCCAAAGAGATTTGATTGGGATGTTGGAAACCATGAGGGTAGAGACAGTGAGGTGAGAATGACAGCCCTTGACATGATTCGACTGAATTTGGCATCACGGAGCTCTGGCTAAACTGAAATCAATGGGTAACCGGGGGGGCAAACTCTCCACTGGCTGGGGTCAGACCTGGCACAGGGGGAGGTGGTTGTGGTTATTGGAACTCAGTCATATCAGCTCCTGGACATCTCTACAGGAGGTTCTCAGGGTAGTGTCCTAGGCCCCAACCATCATCAACTGATTCATCAATGACATTCCCTCTATGATAACCTCCAAAGTGGGGGATGTTCGCTGATAATTGCACAGTGTTCAGCGATTCCTCAGAGACTGAAGCAGTCCATGTTCAAATGCAACAAGATCTGGACAATATCCAGGCCAGCGCTGACAAGTGACAAGTAACATCTGTGCCACACAAATGCCAGGCTATGACCCTCTCTAATAAGAACCATTCCAACCATTAATACCATGACCATCACTGAATCCCCCACGATCAACATCCAGGGGGGTTACCATTGATCAAAAACACAACTGGATTTGATAGATATATAAATGCAGAGGCCACAAGAGCAGGTCAGAGGCTGGGAATCCTGCAGCGAGTAACTCCCCTCCTGACTCTCCCCCCAAAGCCTGTCCCACCATCTACAAGGCCCAGGTCAGGAGGGTGATGGAATACTCCCCACTTGCCCCTGGTTGGGGGCAGCTCCAACAACACTCAAGAAGCTCGACCCCCATCTCGGACAAAGCAGCCCCTGCTTGATTGGCACTACATCCCCACCCACCCCCACCGATGCTCAGTAGCAGCAGTGTGTCCCATCTACAAGATGCCCTGCAGAAATTCCCCAAAGATCCTCAGGCAGCACCTTCCAAATCTACGCCCACTTCCATCCTGAAGGACGAGGGGCATCAGATACATGGGAACACCACCCCCCTGCAAGTTCCCCTCTGAGCCCCTCACCATCCTGACTTGGAAATACATCGATATTCCTTCAGTGTCGCTGTGTCAGAATCCTGGAATCCCCACCCTCAGGGCGTTGTGGGTCTACCCAAAGTACATGTTCTGCAGTGGACCAAGAAGGCAGCTCACTCCCACCTTCTCAATGGGTTAACTAGGCACAGGCCATAAATGTGGATCGGCCAGTGATTCTCACCTTACAGCATTTAAAAGGCATCTAGATGGGTATGTGAATAGGAAGTGCTCAGATGTGATGCTAAGTGCTGGCAAATGAGACTAGATTAATTGAGGATATCTGGTCGGCATGGACGAGCTGGGCCAAAGGCTCTGTTTTCTTGCTGTATGTCTGTACGACTACAGGGGACAGGAATAGGTCAGTGAGTGTCTGAAAGAGCCAACACAGACATAATCCAGGGCCTACAGCATGGGAACAGGCCCATCAGCACTACCTGTCCACGCTGTCCTGTGTTCACAACTAATCTTGACCCCTCTCCCAGCGTTTGGTCCATATCCCTCCCCCCTGATCCCATCCATGTCCCTGTCTCAATGTTTCTTCAATGATGAAATTGTACTCGCTTCCACGGCAACAGTTCCCGACCCTCACCACCCTCTGTGTGAAAACATTGTCCACTTTGGACCGTTTTGTATCTCTCCCCTTAAACCTTGCCCTCTCGGCTTCAACTCCCCCACAATGGGGGGAAAACCAACTGCCTTATCAATGCCTCTCATGTTTTTATAGACCTCTGTCATGTCGCCCCATTAGTCTCTGACGCTCCAGGGATAAAAGCCCCAGCCTATCCAGGCTCTCCTATTAACTCAAATACTCCAATCCAAGCAGCATCCTAGTGTGAGAAACGAAGCTCACTGCCAAATAATTTTAGTCCGAGTCAAATTCCGAAGCAGTCTTTATTCATACGCTCTTGCAAGACCGGGTGTCCACAGGGTAGGCACACCGCTGAACAAAAGCAGTACATTTTTATCCAGTCTCTCTGAGCTTCCCGGTACTCCCCCTTTCACCTCATTGGTTGATTTTGCTAACGCGCATAGTCTATCATAAGCCCTAGATTCACTCCGCCTCTGTTTACTTCCCCCAATACTCTAATTCTATTGCCCACCCCCCCCCATCCATGTTTATTTTAGATTACAGATTAGATTACATTACATTACAGTGTGGAAACAGGCCCTTCGGCCCAACAAGTCCACACCGACCCGCCGAAGCGCGACCCACACATACCCCTAAACTAACACTACAGGCAATTTAGCATGGCCAATTCACCGGACCTGCACATCTTTGGACTTTGGGAGGAAACCGGAGCACCCGGAGGAAACGCACGCAGACACGGGGAGAACGTGCAAACTCCACACAGTCAGTCGCCTGAGGCGGGAATTGAACCCTGGACTCTGGCGCTGTGAGGCAGCAGTGCTAAGCAGTGGGCCACCATGCCGCCCACCATTTCTTGCCTTATTTGGTGGTCTTTATCCTATCCAGCCCCTTATAGGTGACAATTGCAGCTACTAGTTTGACCATTTTACCACATCCCTTTGTGGGTCTATTGTTTGTGTGGTCCTGTGACTGCTGAGGCAACACGAAGTCTTATGACTGCTTAGAATGTGACTTCTGCAGAAGCAACATGTCCACACATTTTCCTTATGGCTGTCTCCTTTGGCAGCAAAAGGGATTCCAATACTTGCTGAATTAATGCCTCATGAGCCAGTTTTTTTTTTCTACCTCTCCTGCTTACCAGTCCTCCCTCCTGCCATATTTTCCCAAATGTGTGTACCACCCCGAAGGCATACTTAGAATCTGTGCAGACAGTTCCTTCCTTTCCCTCCAGGGCCTTCGGAGCGCCTGTTTCAAGCTCATCGTGAGAGGGGGAATCTGCAATCCCCCTCGATTGCCTTCCCATGCCTATACTGTGTGGGGTCTATTTGTTTTTCCTGTTCCTCGGTCAAAAGGGCCGTTTTTACTGCTAGTTGTTGTTTGCTCACCCCGGTCCCTAGTCCTTCTAGCATAATTAAGTCTTTTCCTAACAATCTACTTCCTATGCCCAGAATGTATAACAATTGTCCCTCAATTTTTCCTTCCCACTTTTGATCATCACAGGTTCAAATACGGGGACTGCAGATCCTTCCCCCTTTACACCAGGCGCTGTTATCTGTTGTTTTGTAAATTGTACTCCGTTGGGTATAAAATTTAAGGATGATCGTCCTGCCCCCATAGCTACTAAGAAATCTGTATCCTCCTCATGAGATCCCACCTTTAAATTTATCAAGGGTTCCCGTTGGGTCCCCGAGGGCAGCAACCCCTGACGCCACCGAGGGCGGAAACCGCTGACGTCCCTATTCTTCATCAAAGTTCATAAGCGGTATCGCCCTCTCTTCCCTTTTCAGATCCGGACACTCCCACTTAAAGTGACATGTCCTTCCACAGTAGTAACATCCCGCCTATGGAGATTTCCACCTTAATCCCTGTCCCTGTCGACTGGACCCCCTAACGGGTCCTCCTCGTTCTCTTCCCCAACCTCTATTTTCAACATGCTGCCAGCCACCACTTCAGTTGCTCACTATCGGTTCTACTCTTTTCTTGACGACCTCATCAACCGTGGCTACCATCATTTTCGCCTTCTGTTTTTTTTTGTCTTCTCATCCTCTCTCTTTACAAACACTTTCTGCACCTCTCTTAATAATTCTTCCAATGATTTCTCACTCCATCCCTCTACTTCCTGGATTTTCTTTTGGATATCCGGCTCATGCCTTAGTCACAAAGTGTACTTTGAGGGGGGCCTGAGCTACTGGATCCTTAGGATTCATACCTGAATACTTCCTCACTGAGTCCCGCAGCCTCTGAAAAATTGCTGAGGGAGTCTCATCTTTCTCTTGCCGGACCGCAAACGCCTTAGTTAAATGCTGAGATTTTAGGGACTGCTTCTCTAATTCCTTTTATTATTAAGTCTTTGAGGTCCTTCATCTGCGTTCACTGACCTAGATTATTGTTCCTCCATCCTGGGTCTGTATTGGCAAATTTCTGTTTGGCTGGTATGACTCCCACCACAGTGGGGGGGGGTGTTTTGGCTCCCACAATCGCATAGCTTCCCCTTCTAATCATTCCCCTCTCTTCTCCTGTGAAGTGAATTTCCAAAATAGTCATCAATTCCGTCCAAGTGTATAAACCGGGACCTGGGAATTAATCCACAGGATCAGAAAGAGCAACCGGATCTTCAATCAGGCATGTCATTTCCTTCTTCAAGGTCCTAACCTCTCCGCTCGTCAAAGGGGCGCTCACAAAGCCAATCTCGCCCACTCCTATTGGGCGATTGATTTGTCTCGGGGTTTCGTTCCTTAGAGTTCGGTGGTGGATAGTTCTTAATATCTTATTTCCATTGTTCTAACAGTTCTCATGCTTTATAAAGGGGGTGTCTCGACTGCCCTGCCAGCAGGAGGCAGAGTTGGACTCCTCTTTAGAGAAAGGTTGTTTTTCATTAACATATAACTTCAACAATACTCTCTTAGTTCCAAACATAACAACAATATTTTATCATAGTTTTCTGATCCTTCTCCCTTGAACACGAATTGTCTTTCCAATTCCTTAACATCCATCCCAAAGGACTTACTGGACGGATGTTTTCTGCGATTTTTTAACTCCTTTTTCCCAGGCGCCTTATTTTACATCCACCAAGGCTCACTGCCTCCCATGGTGTTCAACCCATCAGTGCCTCAATTTGACAGATATCGCACCCCCTAGTCATCTTAAAAGTCTCTTTTCTTACCTTGGTCCGTGCACAGAGTTTGCCTGACTGTACCTGTGCCTACTGTTCCGCGCCTGCCTTGTTTTCCTGCCCTGGTTCGGAATGACTCCCCTCAGATCCTCGTCAGTTGCCTGGACGGCGCACTCACCGACGAAAGACACAGGTCCGTTCTAAACGGAACGGGACGTGTCTTCCCAGTCATTGACAGTGACCACTCCACTGGTGATGACAGTATCCCGGACGAGCCCCCAGTTGTGAGAACCGCAGCTCACTGCCAAATAATTTTAGTCCGAGTCAAATTCCGAAGCAGTGTTTATTCATAAACTCTTGCAAGACCGGGTGTCCACAGAGTAGGCACACCGCTGAACAAAAGCAGTGCATTTTTATCCAGTCTCTTTGAGCCTCTCAGTACTCCCCTTTTAACCTCATTGGTTGATTTTGCTAATGTGCATAGGCTATCAAAAGCCCTAGCTTCACTCCGCCTCTATTTATTTCCCCCCATTAATCTAATTCTATTGCCCACCCCTACCCATGTTTATTTCTTGCCTTATTGCGTTACCTTTATCCTATCCAGTCCCTCATACATGAAAAGTGCAGCTACTAATTTGACCATTTTACCTCATCCCTTTGTGGTCTATTGTTAGCGTGCCTATGACTGCTGAGACAACACTAGGTCTTATGACTGCTGAGTATGTGACTTCTGCAGAAGCAACATGTCCACACATTGTCCACAGGAGTAAATCTTTAATAATAACCTTTCTATAGTCGGGCGACCAGAACTGTACGCAGTTTTCCAAATGTGGCCTCATCAATGTCTAGTACAAAGATAAAACAACTCCTGTACTTGATGGTGAAATCCTGGAACAGCCCCAATTTGGAGTCCAAAGGCTCAATCAGGTGACACATCCTCACTGGAACTTTTGGTGATATTAAGAAAGACAGAAACTGTCTCATGGAGATACGAAATTAGGAAACAGAATAACTTTCAGGAGAGAAATTCAGAAAGGCATCTTCTAATGAGGAACAACCCTGAAAATTCCATTGCTCTATTACAGGACCTGCAGATCAGTAGCCAATTAAAGTAGCCCGTTCAGTTGACCAATCCCCTCAGACTCTCTCCGTGACTGAGACAGCCTTGACCAATCCAAAGCCTCGTTCATGGCACGTCACCCACTCTCCCCTTCATCATGTGGCTCAGCCATTCCATCAATGAGCCAACGCCAACTTACAGGCCGTGCTGTCGGTCAATGGAGGAAGGACATGGGGGGAGGGCCCAGATGAACAGGATGGCCAATGAGAGGTGGGCAGGATTTGGGGCCATTGCAGACAATTGCAGGAGGGTTACCTGGGAGGAGGTGAGGTGGCTCAGTGCAGGGAAAGACATGACTGTGGTCAGACCCTGTCAGAATCACAGTGTCCTTCAGCTTCTGGTGCTGTTGTTACTGTTACAGCAAGGTGAGTACCGGTCAGAGTGAAGTCAGACTGCTGGAGGGAGCGCAACGCTGAAGGGAGGGAGATGGAGGGAGGGCAGAGAGACGGGGGGAGAGGGCAGGGAGACAGAGAGATGGGGATGGAGAAAGCAACGGTACAGAACAAAACGGAAAAGGCAGAAAGAGCAGATAGACGTGAAAAGAGAGATCGGTGGGGAGAGGTTTGAGAGGGAGATTGAGATGGGAGGAAGGATTGAGAGGGAAAGAGGTAATTCCTGATGTACTGACCCTCTGACAGTGCAACGCAATCTCAGTATGGACCCTCCGACTGGGCGGCACTCCCTCAGTATTCACCCTCCGACAGTGTGGCGCTCCCTCAGTACTGACCCTCCGACAGTGCGGCACTCCCTCAGTATTCACCCTCTGACAGGGCGGCACTCCCTCAGTATTCACCCACCGACAGTGCGGCACTCCCTCAGTACTGACCCTCTGACAGTGCGGCACTCCCTCAGTACTGACCCTCTGACAGGGCGGCACTCCCTCAGTACTGACCCTCCGATAGTGCGGCACTCCCTCAGTACTGACCCTCTGACAGTGCGGCACTCCCTCAGTTCTGACCCTCCGACAGGGCGGCACTCACTCAGTACTGACCCTCCGACAGTGCGGCACTCCCTCAGCACTGACCCTCCGACAGTGCGGCGCTCCCTCAGTACTGACCCTCCGACAGTGCGGCCCTCCCTCAGTACTGACCCTCGGACAGGTTGAGAGTGAATTGAACCCGTGACCTTGACATTTTGGATGTTTGAAAGATTGCTTCCAATCAGGGGCAACCTACCCTGCTCTGTCTCTCTCTCCCCCAGCCTCTTTCTAACCCTCTGCTTACCTCTCTCTCTTATACAGCTGTTTCTGTGTGTAACTGTGTTGCTCTGTTGACTCACTCCCCTACCTCTTTTTCATCCTCTCTCTCCCTCTCTCTCTCACATCGCTGTTTCTGTGTGTAACTGTGTTGCCGTGTTCATTTTCTCCCACTGCCTCTTTCTGTCTCTCTCTCTTTACCACTCCTCTCTCTCTCTCTCATTCTCTCTCTCTCTTTCTCTCTCCCTCTCCGTCCCTCTCTCCTGGTTCCTCCTCCTATCCCCTTGCTCTCCCACACTGCCACGTTATCTTCCTGTCTTGCTGTCCTCCCTGTAGTTGATGTTTCACCATCACACTGTGTCCAACAAGTCGCTGTTTCCATTATGTTTTACTGCTCAAACTATCAATGATCAACAGGTCATAACTGAAAGCTGCAAGGACTGTAAGCAGTAACAGTAAATTCACTCCCCACAAGATTACACTGAGCAGGGCCACAAGAGGGCACAGTGTCCACCTTTTATACTCGGGCAGTGTCGAGGGAGCTTTAGTCTGTAAGTAACCCCGTGCTGTCCCTGTCCTGGGAGTGTTTGATGGGGGGACAGTGTAGAGGGAGCTTTACTGTGTATCTAATACCATGCTGTCCCTGTCCTGGGAGTGTTTGATGGGGGACAGTGTAGATGGAGCTTTACTCTGTATCTAACCCCGTGCTGTGTCTGTATGGAAGTGTTTGATGGGGACAGTGTAGAGGGAGCTTTACTCTGTATCTAACCCTGTGCTGTCCCTTTCCTGGGAGTGTTTGATGGGGGGACAGTGGAGAGGGAGCTTTACTCTGTATCTAACCCCAGACTGCCCCTGTCCTGGGAGGGTTTGATGGGGGGACAGTGTAGAGGGAGTTTTACTCTGTATCTAACCGTGTGCTGACCCTGTCCTGGGAGTGTTTGATGGGGAACAATGTAGAG
>NW_025207180.1:11084-12648 GCF_004010195.1 Chiloscyllium plagiosum | reverse complement strand
TTTATTTACTGAAACATACACTCATTCATTAAATGAAACAAACTGCACATGTCAATTCAACCAACAGAGCTTTTCTCATTCAATGTCTCGAGCTCAGAACCTTCATTTAATAAAACAAATTGCATTCATTCATTAAGTGAATCTAACTTCAATCGTTCAACCAATGAATCCAGCGTTATTCATTGATTCAATGAAACAAACTTAACTTATTCATTTATTGAATCCAACTACATTCATTCAACGAATAAAGTCGCACTCATTCTTTCAATGAAACAAACTACACGTGTTCATTCAGTGAGTAGAACTTCTCTCATTCATTCATTGACACAAACTGCAATCATTCATTCAATGAATCAAATGTTAACTCATACATTCAATGAAACAAGCTTCAATCGTTCATTCAATGAAACAAGGAGAAAGTGAGGACTGCAGATGCTGGAGACCAGGGTTGAAAAATGTGGTGCTGGAAAAACAAAGCAAGCCAGGCAGCATCCGAGGAGCAGGAGAATCGACGTTTCGGGCATTAGCCCTGCTTCAGGAATGACGCTGGTGTGCCAAGCGGGCTGAGATAGGAGGAGAGCTTCTTCAAGGTAGGCATTCTCGCAAGAGGATTCGCAGCAGGTTAAGATCAACTAGGATAAACAATGGAACAAACCTTATTTATTGATTCAATGAAACAAACTTAACTCATACATTCAATGAAACAACCTTCAATAGTTTATTCAATGAATCGAATGTTAGTCATTGATTCAATGAAACAAATTAACTCATTTATTTAATGAATCCAACTGCGCTCATTCATTCAAAGAATCAAACTGCATTCATTCATTTATCGAATGAAAACTTCAATCATTCGTTCAAAGAAACAAACTTAAATCATAAATGTAATGAATCAAACTGCACTCATTCATTTGCTGAATCAAACTACACATGTTAATGCAATGAGAAAATTCTCTAATTCATTCAATGTCTAATGTTTAGAACATAGAAAAATACAGCACAGAACAGGCCCTTCGGCCCACGATGTTGTGCCGAACATTTGTCCTAGCTTAAGCACCCATCCATGTACCTATCCAATTGCCACTTAAAGTTCGCCAATGATTCTGACTCTGCCACTCCCACAGGCAGCGCATTCCATGCCCCCACCACTCATTATTGGCCAGTTAACCTTCATATCTCATTTTTCCTCTGCGTATTTCCTTCTTAGTAATCCTCTGTTGCTCTTTAAAAGCTTCCCAGTCCTCAGTTTTCCTAATTATCTTTGCTATGTTCTCCCTTTTCTCTTTTAACTTTATATGTTTCTTAACTTCCCTCGTCAGCCACGGCCGCCCATGCCTCCTCCTGGGATCTTTCTTCCTTTTAGGAATGAACTGATCCTGCAACTTCTGCATTATACACAGAAATATCCGCCATTGTTCCTCCACGGTCATCCCTGCTAAGGTATTGCACAATTGAACTTTGGCCAGCTCCTCCCTCATAGCTCCATAATTCCCTTTATTCAACAGAAATGCTGTCACTTCCGACTGTACCCTCTCCCTCTCAAATTGCAGATAGAAGCTTATTG
>NW_025207180.1:0-9159 GCF_004010195.1 Chiloscyllium plagiosum | reverse complement strand
AGTCACAGAATTGTGGTCATCATCACCAAAATGTTCACCCACTAACAAGCCCATCACTTGTCCCGGTTCATTACCGAGTACCAAATCCAAAATGGCCTCCCCTCTGGTCGGACAATCTACATACTGTGTTAGAAAAGCTTCCTGGACACACTGCGCAAACACCACCCCATCCACTCTACTTGATCTAAAGAGCTTCCAATGAATATTTGGGAAGTTGAAATCGCCCATGACTACTACTCTGTGGCTTCTGCACCTTTCCAAAATCTGTTTCTCAATCTGTTTCTCCACATCTCTGCTGCTATTGGGGAGCCTATAGTAAACACCCAACCAGGTGACTGCACCTTTCCTAATTCTGACTTCAGCCCATACTACCTCCAAAGGCAGATCCCCCTCGAACTGCCTTTCTGCAGCTGTTATACCATTTCTAATTAGCAACGCCACTCCCCTCCTTTTTTACCACCCTCCCTAATCCTACTGAAACATCTGTAACCAGGAACCTCCAACAACCATTCCTGTCCCTCTTCTATCCACGTTTCCGTGATGGCCACAACATCGTAGTCCCAGGTACCTATCCACGCCTTAAGTTCACCGACCTTATTTCTGATACTCCTTGCATTGAAGTATACGCACTTCAACCCATCTCTGTGTCCACAAGTATTCCCTGTCAGTGCTGCCTTCTTCACAGCCTCCCCACATACTTGGACATTCTGAGAAACAGCTAGCCTACTTGCTGGACTACAAGTCCGGATCCCATCCCCCTGCCAAATTAGTTTAAACCCTCCCGAAGATAGCTAGCAAACCTACCCCCCAGGATATTGGTGCCCTTCTGGTTCAGGTGCAACCCGTCCTGCTTGTACAGGTCCCACCTTCCCCAGAATGCAGACTAATTGTCCAAATACCTGAACCCCTCCCTCCTACACCAGCCTTGCAGCCACGTGTTCAACTGCACTCTCTCCCTATTCCTTGCCTCACCGGCAACAACCCAGAGATGACGACTCTGTCTGTCCTAGCTTTCAGCTTCCAGCCTAACTCCCTGAGCTCCTGAATGACCTCCCCACCCCTCTTCCTACCTATGTTGTTGGTGCCAACGTGCGCCACGACTTCTGGCTGCACACCCTCCCCCTTAAGGATTCTGAAGACACGGTCCGAGACATCTCGGACCCTGGCACCCGGGAGGCAACAAACCATCCGAGAGTCTCGCCCATGTCCACAGAACCACCTGTCCGTCCCTCTAACTAGAGAGTCTCCTACAACTAGCGCTCTCATCCTCTCCGCCTTTCCCTTCTGTGTCTCAGAGCCAGACCTCACGCCACAGACCCAGTCACTGCAGCTTACCCCTGCTAGGCTGTCCCCCCTCCACCAGTATCCAAAGCGGTATACCTATTGTTTAGGGGAATGACTACAGGGGATTTCTGCATTGCCTGCTTCCTCCCTTTCCCACCTCTAACTGTTACCCTGCTAGGCTGTCCCCCCACCAGTATCCAAAGCGGTATACCTATTGTTTAGGGGAATGACTACAGGGGATTTCTGCACTGCCTGCTTTCTCCCCTTCCCACCTCTAACTGTTACCCAGCTACCTCTGTTCTCTGGCGTAACTATGTCCCTGTAGCTTCTATCTATAATCTTCTCAGCCTCTCGAATAATCCTCAGTTCATCCAACTCCAGTTCCAGTTCCCTAACTCGTTCTGTGAGGAGCAGAATCGGACTGCATTTCCTGCAGATGAAGTCGGCAGGAGTATCGGTGGTCACCCCTACCTCAAACATCCGGCAGGAGGAACATTCCCTGCCTGTGTTGCCATTACACTTCGTCTCCAAAGCAAGAACACTGAGTAGCTCACCTGTGAACTTTAAAGTTAGGTTAGAGGAGGAGGATGAGAGGGAGGCCCTACTATGTAGGGCCTGGGGTTTAGAACACACCCACTCAAATATCAATCACTTACCTTCCCGAAAAGCTCTGCGCTCCAACCTCACTTCCGCCCAGCTCGCGCCGCTCTCTGCTGAGAAAAGACCGTTGGCGTCGAGGTAAGTTCTTTACATATCACTTACTTCCCCGACCAGCTCTGCGCTCCAACCTCACTTAACTCATTCATTCAAAGAATCAAACTGCATTCATTCACTCATCGAATCAAATTTCAATCATTCATTCAATGAATCAAATGTTATTCATTGATTCACTGAAACTAACTGAAGTTATACATTTAATGAATCGAACTGAATTTATGTAATGAATCAAACTACAATCGTTCTTTCCATGAATCAAACGTTATTCATTGATTTAATGGAACAAACGTTACTCATTCATTTAATCAATCCAACTGCATTGATTCATGCAATGACTCAAACTGCACTCATTCATTCAATGAAACAAACTGCACGTGTTAATCAATGAGTAGAGCATCTCTCATTTATTCAATACATCGAGCTTAACTCATTCATTCAAAGAATCAAACTGCAAGCATTCATTCATTGAATCAAACTTCATTCATTCAATGAAACAAACTTAATTCATATATTTAATGTTCAAACTGATCTCATTCATTTTCTGAAGCATTCAATGAAACAAACTTACGGTGTTAGTTGTATGAGTACAACTCATGTCATTCATTCAAAGTCTCGAGCAAAACACATTCATTCAATGACACAAACTGCATTCATTCATTCATTGAATTGAACTTCAATCATTCAGTCAATGAAACAAACTGCCGGTGCTAATTCAATGACTAGAACGTATCTCATTCATTCAGTGTCTCGAGCTTAACCACATCATGCAAAGAAACAAACAGAATTCATTCATTCATTGAATTGAACTTCAATGAATCAGCATTTAGTCCTTGATTCAATGAAAAACTTAACTCATTCATTTCAGGAATCCAACAGAATTCATTGATTCGAAGAATTAAACTGCATTCTTTCATTCATTCAATGAATCAAACTGTACGCGTTAATTCAATGAGTAGAGCTCCTCTCATTCATTCAATGTCCCGAACTTAATGCTTTCATTCAATGAAACAAACTGCATTCCTTCTTTGTGCGTAACTTCAATCATTCATTCAATGAATCAAAATTTAGTCATTGATTCAGTGAAAAAGGTCTAGGCAGCTAAGAACAGAGCGGGCCCTGGAGGAATATCGGAAGAGTAGGACAAGTCTTAAACGAGGAATCAAGCGGGCTAAAAGAGGTAATGAAATAGCTCTAACAAGCAGAATTAAGGAAAATCCCAAAGCATTTTATGCTTATATAAGAAGCAAGCGAGTAACTAGAGAAGGGATTGGTCCACTGAAAGATAATGGAGAGCTGTGTGCCGAACCTGAGAGAATGGGTAAAATTCTGAATGATTACTTTGCATCAATGATCACTAAGGAGAGGAACATGATAAATCTTGAGATTGGAGATAGAAGTTTGATTAGTCTGGATCACATTGGCAATACTAGGGAAGTTGTGTTGGGTACTCTAGTGGTTATTAAGGTGGACACATCCCCAGGACCGAATGGGATCTATCCCAGGTTGCTAAGGGAGGCGAGAGAGGAAATAGCTGGGGCCCTGACAGATATCTTTGTGGCATCCTTAAATATAGGTGAGGTGCCGGAGAAATGGAAGGTTGCTCATGTTATCGCCCTGCACAAGAAGGGTAGTAGGGATATTCCGGGTAACTACAGACTAATGAGGCTAACGTCGGTGGTGGGGAAGTTGCTGGAGAGGGTACTGAGACATAGGATCTATTTATATTTAGAAAAAATAAGCTTATCAGTGATAGGCAACATGGCTTTTTCCAGGTAGATCTTGCCTTATCAACTTAATAGAGTTCTTCGAGCTAGTGACCAAGTTGTTAGATGAAGGAAGGGCTGTTGCTGTTATACACATGGAGTTCAGTAAGGCGTTTGATAAAGTTCCCCATTGTAGTCTAATGGAGACATTGGAGTTACATGGTATGCAGGGTGTTCTAGCTAGGTGGATAAAGAACTGGTTTAGCAACAGGAGACCGAGAGCAGTAGTTGAAGGGAGTTTCTTGAAATGGAGAAAGGTGACCAGTGGTGTTCCACAGTATTGGGGCCATTGTTGTTTGTAGTATCCATAAATGATCTCGAAGAGGACACTGTTGGTATGATCAACAAGTTTGCAGATGACACAAATATTGGTGGAGTAGCAGAAAGCATAACGGACTGTCAGAGAATACAGGAGTAAGTAGATAGTCTGGAGAGTTGGGCAAAAAAGTGGCAGATGGCTTTCAATCCAGATAAATGTGAGGTGATGAATTTAAGCAAGTCTAATTGTAGAGCGAATTATAAAATGAATGGAAGAGCCTCGGGAAAAGCTGATGAGCAGAGAGATCTGGGAATGCAGGTCTATTGTACCCTGAAGGTTGCTGCAGGTGGACAGAGTAGTCAAGAAGGCATGCTTGCCTTCGTTGGGCGGGGTATTGAGTATGAGAGCTGTCAAGTCATGTTAAAATTGTGCAAGACATTGGTTCGGCCGCATTTAGAATACTGTGTACAGTTCTGGACGCCATATACCAAAAGGATGTGGACACTTTGGAGCGGGTGCAGACAAAGTTTATGCGGATGTTGCCTGGTATGGAAGGTGCTAGCTGTGAAGAGAGGTTGAGTAGGTTAGGTTTATTTTCACTAGAATCGAGGAGATTGAGAGGGGACCTGATTGAGGTTTACAAAATTATGAAGGGTATAGACAGGGTGGATAGAGATAAGCTTTTTTCAAGGGTGAAGGGTTCAATCAAGGGAGGTCATGCTTTCAAGGTGAGAGGTGGAAAGTTTAAGGGGGATATACGCGGCAAGTACTTCACACAGATGGTGGTGGGTGTTTGGAACACCTTGCCCGCAGAGGTGGTACAGGCAGGCACGATAGATTCATTTAAGATGCGTCTGGACAGATGCATGAGTAGGCGGGAGCAGAGGGATTGACCGACAGGTTGAGACAGTGAGACATTGAATGAATGACATGAGCTGTACTCAGTTAATTAACACGTGCGTTTTGTTCCATTGAATGACTGAGTGCAATTTGATTCATTGCATGAATGAATGCAGTTTGTTTCATTGAATGAATGCATTAAGCTCGAGACATTGAAATAATGAGATAAACTCTACTCATTGAATTTGCACGTGTGCTTTGTTTCATTGAATGACTGAGTGCAGAAAAATGCGTTGCTGGAAAAGCGCAGCAGGTCAAGCAGCATCCAAGGAACAGGAGAATCGACGTTTCGGGCATAAGCCCTTCTTCAGGAATGATTGAGTGCAGTTTGTTTCATTGAATGAATGTGTGCAGTTTGATCCAATGAATGAATGCAGTTTGTTTCATTGAATGAATGAGTGCAGTTTGCTTCAGTAAATGAATGAGTGTAGTTTGATTCATTACATTTATGAGTTAAGTTTGTTTCTTTGAACGAATGATTGAAGTTTGATTCAATGAATGAATGAATGCAGTTGGATTATTCGGATGATTGTGTTCAGGTCGAGACATTGACTGATGTGAGAGAAGCTCTACTCATTGAATTAACACGTGCAGTTTGTTTCATTGAATGAGTGAGCGCAGTTGGATGCATTGAATGAATGAATGCAGTTGGATTCATGAAATGAATGAGTTAAGTTTGTTTCACTGAATCGATGACGAGCATTCGATTCATTGTATTAACGATTGAAGCTTGTTTTATTCAATATATGAGTTAAATAAGTTTCATTGAATAAATGAATAAGGTTGGTTTCATTGAATGAATGAGTGCAGTTTGTTTCAATAAATGAATGAGTGCAATTTGATTCATTAAATGTATGAGTTAAGTTTGTTTCATTGAATAAATGATTGACGTTTACTTCAATGAATGAATGTAAACAGTTTGATTCTTTGAATGAATGAGTTCAGCTTGAGGCATTGAATGAATGACAGAAGCTCGACTCATGGAATTCACACGTGCAGTGTTTTTCATTGAAACAATGAATGCAATTTTATTCATTAAGTTCAAAGAATAAAGAACAATAAAAACTTTTGCAGCTCAGGAACACGTCCTTCGGCATTGAGCCGAAGAATAAAACCAACTGCACGTGTTAATTCAATGAGTAGAACTTCTCTCATTCATTCAATGTCTCGAGCTAAACTCATTCCTTCAACGAAACAAAGTGCATTAATTCATTCATTGAATCAAACATCAAGCATTCATTCAATGAATCAAACGTTATTCCTTGATTCAATGAAACAAACTTAATTCATGCATTTAGTGAATGAAACTGCATTCATTCATGTAATAAATCAAACTTCAATCGTTCATTCAATGAAACAAACGTTATTTATTGATTCAATGAATCAAACCTAACTCATTCATTTAATAAGTCCAACTCCATTCATTCATTCAGTGAATCAAACTGCATTCATTAATTCATTCAATGAATCAAACTTTATTCGTTCATTCAATGAAACAAGTTGCACATGTTAATTCAATGAGTTGAGCTTTTCCCATTCATTCAATTTCTCGAAATTCGCTCATTCATTCAAAGAATCAAACGGCATTCATTAATTGATTTAATCGAACTTCAATCATTCATTCAATAAATCAAACTTTATCCATTGATTCAGATGAAAGATTTTTGTTGCAAACGTTTCGTCCCCTGGCTAGGCGACATCATCAGTGCTTGGGAGCCTCCTGCGAAGCGCTTCTTTAATGTTTCCACCGGTGTTTATAGTGGTCTGTCCCTGCCGCTTCCGGTTGTCAGTTTCTAGGAGGCATGGCATTCATCCACAAACTCCATCAACAAACACATCGACCTGGACCCAATATACCAACCACTACAGCGGACAACTGAAACTGACAACCGGAAGCGGCAGGGACAGACCACTATAAACACCGGAGGAAACATCAAAGAAGCGCTTCGCAGGAGGCTCCCAAGCACTGATGATGTCGCCTAGCCAGGGGACGAAACGTTTGTAACAAAAAGTTCCAGCTCGGCGAACAGAACCACAACAACGAGCACCCGAGCTACAAATCTTCGCACAAACTTTGAATCAGATGAAAGAAGCTTAACCCATTCAGTTAAAGAAACCAACCGCATTCATTCATTCATTCAATTAATCAAACAGCATTCATTCATTGAATCAAACTGCACTCGATCATTCAATGAAGCAAACTGCACATGCTAATTCAACGAGTACAGTTTATCTCATTCATTCAATGTCTCGAGCTATACGCCTTCATAGATAAATTGAATCTAACTTCAAACACCCATTCAATGAATCAAACTGCATCCATTCATTCAATGATTCAAACTGCACTTAATTATTAAAATAGTCAAACTGCATGCATTCATTCATTGAATAAAACTTCAATCATTCATTCAATCGTTAAAACGTTATTCATTGATTAATTTCATGAATCCAACTGCATTCATTCATTCAATGATTCAAACTGTATTTATTCAATCAATGAATCAAACTGCACTCAATCATTCAATGAAACAAAAGACACGTGTTAATTCAATGATTACAGCTTATCTCATTCAGTCAATGTCTCGAGCTTAACGCTTACATTCCATGAAACAAACTGCATTCATTCATTGAAACAAACTTCAATCGTTCATTCAATGAATCGAACAATATTCATTGATTCAATGAAACAAACGTAACTCATACTTTTAATGAATGAAACTGCATTCATTCATTAAATGAATCAAATATCATCATTCATTGAATGAATCAAACGGCATTTATTGATTCAATGCAACAACTTGACACATGCTTTCAATGATTCAGACTGCACTTTTTCATTCGCTGCAACAAACTGCACATGTAAATTCAATGAGCAGAGTTTATCACATTCATTCAATGAAACAAACTGCATTCTTTGTTTCATTAAATCTAAGTTCAAACATACATTCAATCGTATCACACGCTATTCATTGATTCAATGAAACAAGCTTGACCAATCACAACTCAATCATTCAAAGAATCAAACTGCACGTGTAAACTCAATGCGTAAAGCTTCTCTCATTCATTCAAACTGCTTTCATTCATTCCTTGAAAGAAACTTCAGTCATTCATTTAATGAATCAAACGTTATTTATTGATTCAATGAAACAAGCTTAACTCAAACGTTAAATGAATAAAACTGCATTCGGTCATTAAATGCACGAAATTTCAACATTCATTCAATGAATCAAACGTTAGTTATTGAATCAATGAAACAAACTTAACACATACATTTAATGAAACAGGCGGGGAGAAAGAAAGAGTTTATCTTATTCATTCAATGTCTCGAGCTTAATACATACAATCAATAAAATATACTGCATTCATTCATTCATTGAATCATATATCAGTCACTCATTCCATGAATCACACATTGATTCAATGTAACAAACACTACACATTCATTTAATGAATCCAACTGCATTCATTCACTCAATGAATCAACCTGCACTCATCCATTCAAGTAATCAAACTGCATTCATTCGTTTATTGAATCAAACTTGAATCACTCACTTAATGAATCAACGTTATTCATTTCATCAATGTAACAAACTTAATTGATACATGCAATGAATCATTCATTCATTCAATGCATGTGTTAATTCAATGATTAGAGCTTGTCTAATTCATCCAATGTCCCGAGCTTAACGCACTCATTCACTGAATCAAACTGCACTCAATCATTCAATGAAGCAGGACGCACGTGTTAATTCAATGAGTAGAGCTCAGAGCTTATCTAATTCATTTTAAGAATTACACTGCATTCATTCATTGACTCTAACTTTGATTATTCATTAAGTGAATCAAACGTTATTCAGTGGATCAATGAAACAAACTTAATGCATACATAATGTGAACGAAACTACTTGTTTGATTATTTCAATGAATCAAACTGTACTCGTTCATCCAATGAAATAATTTGCACGTTTTAATTCAATGAGTAGAGCTTATCTCATTCATTCAATGTCTGGTGCTTAACACATTCATTCAATGAAACAATGGACATTCATTCATTTATTGAACAGTATTTCAGTCATTCATTCCATACGTTATTCATTGACTCAATGAAACAAACTCAACTCATTCATTCAATGAATCAATGTTAACCATTTCATCGATGTAGCAATCTTAACTCATGCAACTCTCTTTCTCTCTGTGTCCCCGTCCCTCTCTCCGTCTTCCCTTCCTCCTCTCTCT
>NW_025207179.1:5618-12647 GCF_004010195.1 Chiloscyllium plagiosum | reverse complement strand
AAATCCCTTTGTGTTCTCTCTAATCCGTTCTGCGAAGCCTTTCTCGTGCCCCCTCCTGGCTCTCCTCAGACCATTTTTGAGCTCCTCAGTTTCTCATATTTGTTCCTCAGTCTCCCACTGGTTATTAGGCGTCAGCAGTACTGTCGTGTCAAAGTGATGACTCATTCTTATTTCTCAGTTCGACTAACATAGCTTCACTGGGCAATCCCACAGGAATATCCTCTCTAAGTACTGTTGTGATGATTCATGCAATCAAAACACATCACCACACATCCTCTCTTGCCTCCCCTTCGATGCTTCCTGCAGTCCCTCTACCTTGCAACAATGAGCTGCCAGTCCTACACCTCCCTCGGCTGTGTTTCTGTGATAAATATAATCTCCCAGTCTGATGTTTCAGTCCATGCCCTGAGTTAATCTTCCTTAGCTGTCAGGCCCCTTGTATTGAAATACATGTAGTTTAATAACCAGTTTCCCCCCATTCCCTGCTACGTTCGTGCCTGCCTTGTCTTTTGAAATCACTCTCTTTAACTTGTGTACCAGCCTCAATCTTCTTTCTGGCCTTACGACTGTTTAAGGTCCAACAACCTGCCAGACTAGGTTATATCCTCTCAAGCAGCTCAAGCAATTCACTCCACCAGGATATGGGTCCCTCTACTGCTCCCAGTTGAGATGCCTTTCCCTGTCTCCCTGTGATGACACCTTCAGGGATCTATGGACTTGTCGACCAAGGTCCCTGTATTCCTCAGTACTCCGCAAGGACCTACCGTTCATTATGTCTCTCCTTCGCTTATCGTACATCCCACAGAGTATTACCTCACTTCAGTCAGAACTAAACTCTGCTTAGATTATCATCCGATCAACATTGGATTGCTGACAGAGACCATCCTCCCCACTGTGAACAACACCCTTACCTTTCATGTCATCTGCAAACCGACTCTTGATACGTTCTGCTTTCACTTCAAAGTTACTATTTGACAGAATAACCAGCAATTGTTCCTGCACAGATCCCTGTCGTACATCCACTGGTGAAAGTATGCTATCCACCAATTTTGCATACAATTTGCCAACTTGCCTTGGAACCCAGTCCTTTTGGACCAGCCTTCCATGTTGGATCTTGTTTAAGGACTTATTCAAGTCCATGTAAACCACATCAGCTGCACTGCCCTCATCAATATGCTTAAGCACCATTTCAAAAAACTGAACTGAATTCCTCAGACAGTATCTTCCTCTGCCAAATCCGTGTTGACTAAACCGAGTTGATCCTTACCTTTGTAAATGTTGATTCATCCTCACAATCCCTGCTTCTCTTGAACAAAGGAACCACATTAGCGATCCTCCAGTCATTCAGCACTTCACCAGTGGCCAGCAAAGTATTAAATATATCCACCAGGGCCCCAGCAATCTCTGGGTAATTAGCATGGGGTCAAAGAATGCTGGTCTAGGCAGTGACACCCACATCCCATGAAAGAATAAATAAAAATACACATGTCCCTCCCTACCTCTGCAAACCCCTCCAGCTGCAGCAATTTGTCCTGGCTTTGTAACACCATTCAGGACCTGACCACTCTCTGTAACATTCTCACCACCTCCAGCACCTTCACCTCTCCAGGTTCCTATCGTGTCATTAAACCCTGACAATGATTCCCCTTCCCACTGCCCTCCCCCTGCTAGCAGACCCTTTACAATCCCTTCAAAACTTACTCCTAACACACTCTCTCTTTTCAGGATTTTACGTACTTTGTGGTGATCTTCTCAGCCTGATAATCTAATATGATCCATTCTGTCCTGAGTGAGGGACCAAAATGCTGTTCGGTGGTCTAAAACTGTTCTGCTGCTTGTGTCCCTGGCAAATAGTAGCCAGAATTTACATTCAGACGGACTCTACTTCATGATCTGAGACCAAATGCTTTCTGTGTAAGGCCTTTGTTACCCATTATTGTTAGCGTTGCCCATTTTGCCTGAGTTTGCACAAGGTTGTGAGCCTTTGAATATTTATGTCCACCTTTTGCTCGCCCTGGAACCACGATTCCCTGGTGTCTATATCTCTTTTATCTCTGTGTCACAAATCCATCTACCTTGATGCAGAGACTTTGTCCATTAAACTAAAACATAATTTACTCTTTCCCACAATTTCCTGTCACAAATCGATTTGCTGATGTACCGTTTTAGTTAAACTTTGTCCCATCCTGTTCCTTTCAGTTGTATTCGGTCACATTCCCATGCTGCTCTGATACTTCAACTTTTCTCTTTGGATTTGTAAAGTTCCTTTCAACTGAACCATGTCCCTGCATCCTCTCTGTCAGGTTAAAGCCCTGTCCATAAACCTACTGACGTGATTGGCCAGGACACTGGTCCCAGCACAGTTCTAGTGGAACAATCTGAATGGATTTTTTTTAAAATCAGGTATGGGATGTGGATGTCTCTATTGCCCATCCCTTGCTGCCCTTGAGCTAAGCAGCTGGCTCGCCCATTTCAGAGGGCAATTGAGAGGCAAACACTTTGCTGTGGGCATGTCCTGCAGACCATGTGAGAGTGAACTGTTGTCTTTCTCTGAAGGTCAAGTGTTTGGATTTTTATCAATACTTATTTATGGATTGCTAATTCCAATTTTTAGTATGTATATTCATTTAACATTCCACCATTTCAAATGTTGGTATTCAAACCTGCCTCCCCTGAACATTAGCTGAGGTTTGCGATACATGCTCTAGCAATAATACCACTAGGCCATCACTTCGCCTGCTCACTGGTTGCTCATTTCTGACCAGTTTTACCAGTGCATCATGAAGCAAAACCTGTTCTTCCGACACAATTGTGCGATCCTGCAATCTTCATGCACTCTAGTGATATCACTCAGTCTCTCTCCATGTGGTATCCTTCACTGTGAGTGTCTAATTGCTGCCTCTGTCAGCGCCTCTCACTTTTGCATCTACTGCAGATCCTGAGCCAGCAGAATTCTCCACTCCAGAGAGACGCAGCAGCACAAGCCATAGATGGAGACTGGGATTTTCCAGATCTCTGTGGAACTCAGTGCCATTCCCCACATGTAACCCTGACTGCATCAGTCTAATTTCCCATTCTGTCTATCTCTCTGTCTCCTGTAGGTATTCAGGTATTCCCTGACTCAGTAGACTTCACAACTGCTGGGTGTATCATCCATCGCCACATTGAAGATGGTCGGTCAGCCAGAGAGACAAAGTGTAGGGAGATCTGGAGCCTTCAATAAATCCTGCAGTGAGGTAAGATCACTCACAGTGCACAGAGCAGAGGGCCATGAGAGGGCTCCAAACATCAGTTAACAAGACATGACATGGATATAGTGCTGAAGGGGGAGCACAGTACAGACACACCCCAGGCTCAATCACTACCCTGACTGTAAGTTTTGTTGTATAAGTCGGCACCGGTGTGTTACAGTTATCAATCCAGGCCTGTGCTGTCTTAGCGAGCATCAGTACAACAGAGGGGAAAGCAGTCTTCCCATGAGTGGGTAGTAATGCTGACTGGGAACTTTCTGTACTGTGCTGTCCCTCCAACACTGGACCAATGTCACGTCTTGTGGACCAAATATCTGACATCTCCCACATATTTGTTGCTGAAATTCCTGCTGACTGCTGAGGACCTGTAGTACAGTCATATCAAACTTACGACCCATTCTCATTTCTCAATTGCACTATTACAGCTTCACTGAGCGATCGCCAGAAATATCCTCTCTAAATTCTGCAGTGATGCTCTCACTGATCAAAACATCCGCTCCTCTTCCGCCTCCTCCTCAAATGCCTCTCCTTCTCTTCTACCTGTAGCATCTGTACCCCAGAACATTAAATTGCTTGGCCTATCCTTCCCACAGATGTACCTCTGTAATTCCTGTATTATCCCAGTCCCATGTTCCTATCCATGCCGTGCATTCATCTGCTTTCCTGTCAAGCATTTTATATCAAAGTAAATGCAGCTTAATACATCTGCTTTCCCTCATCGCCTGCTGTGCTCTTGCCTGCCTTGTTAATTGAAATGACTCTCTTGAAATTCTGATCCAGCCTCAACCTTCAGACTGCAGCCTGAGACCATCCCCCTCACTGTGGACAATACCCTCACCTTTCATGTCATCTGCAAACCTACTAATGATACCTTCTGCTTTCACATCCAACTCATTAATGTCCATTATAAACAGCGATGGTTGCTGCACAGATCCCTGTGGTACACCCGCTGGGCAAAGGCTTTCAATCACAAAACCAATCCTCCACCAATTTTGGATCCAATTTGCCAACTTGCTTTGGATCCCATGGGCTCTTCCCTTTTGGATGAGCTCTCCATGTGGGACCTTGTCAAAGGCTTTAATGAACTCCATGGAACCCACATCATCTGCACTACCCTCATCAATATTTTTAATTGAAATTTCAAAGAAAAGTTAGCTGAATTCATCAGACAGGATCTTCTCCTACCAAATCCGTATCCCTAATCGATCCCTGCCTTTCCAATTATTGATTCAAATTGACCCTCACAATTGTTTCCAATAATTTCCCTCGCACTGATGTTGGGCTATCACTCTGAATACCTGGCCTATTATTGCGCCCTTCTTGAATTTCACCTCTGGCCAGCAAAGTATTACATTTCTCTGCCAGGGCCCCAGCAATCTGCTCCCTCACCTTCCACAACAGCCTAAGACACATTTCATTGGGCACTGGGGATTAATCCACCTTTTATGCCTGTGAAAATATTTAATACCTCCTCCTTATTGATCTTAACATGTTCTGGAACCTCACCGTCCCATTTAAATCCCCGGCTACAATGTCTTTCTCCTGTGTGAAAACAGATGGGAAGCATTCACCTCACCTACTTCCTCTGGCTCCATGTACTGATTGTCCCTTTGGCTTCTCATAGGCCCCACTCTTTCCGCAGTAATCCTCTTACTCTAACAAGCTGATAAAATACCTTGTGGCTTTTCCTCAATCATATCTGCCAAATATATTTCTTGTCTGTTGTTTGCCTTTCATTTTCGACAATCCCTTTTCACTCGATAAAATTTTGAACAGCTTCATCTGTTTTTATTGCACTGTAATTTCTTTATGAAACTCACAATATCGCTGAATCAGTGTTTGCTGGACATGTGGCCTTTACTATTCACTCGACAGGGACACGCTGGCCCTGAATTCTCACTGTATCAATTTAAAATACTCCCACTTTCCCAATATAGACTCAACTGGAGGTCGGTCCTCACAGTCTCTGTCTAATGATACTGATAGGAGATACTGATATTATTCATACTGATAGGTGACTCCGTTGTGAGGGGGACAAGAAGGAGACTGCGTGGCTGCAGAAGCGACCCCAGGATGGTCTGCTCCCTCCCGGGTTCCAGGGTCAGGAATGGCTCTGAGCAGTTGCAGAACATTCTGAAGGGGGGCCGTGAACAGCCAGAGGTCATTATGCAATTGGTACACATGCCATAGTTAAACAAAGGGATGGAGTCTTGTGAAATGTGCATAGGTAGTTTGATTAGATTATATTCGCTACATTATAGAAACAGGCCCTTTGGCCCAACAAGTCCACACTGACCCAACAAAGAGTAACTCAAACAAACGCATTCCCCTCCCCTATATTTACCCTTGACTAACGCACCTGACACTATGTGCAATTTTGCGTGGCCAATTCACCTAACCTGCACATCTTTGGATTGTGGGAGGAAACCGGAGCACCCGGAGGAGCCCTACGCAGTTTGGTAAGAAGTTAAAAAGCAAGACCTCAGGGGAAGAGATCTCCCAATTACCCCCAGTACCGTGGGCCAGAGAGGATAGAAATAGAAAGACAGGCCAGATGTCTATGTGATTGAGGAGCTCTTAAAGTGGGCAGGTTTGTCAGGTCGTGGATCATTGGGACCTCTTCTGGGGTAGAGCTAACAGGTTGGACTTGAAGCAGAGAGGCACCAGCATCCCTGTAGGGTGATTTGTTCACGTTACCCGGGAGGGTTTAAACTAGTTTGGCAGAGAGTAGGGACTCTGAATAAGAGAGGGACCATCGACCTGTCAGGGGAAAAGACATCAGCCATCCAGAGCAAGTTTCCTATTCAGGATATCCAGGGACACAGTCAAGGCAGGGAAAGGACTTCTGGTTTAAAGGGCATTTTTTTCAACGCACGAGGCCTGACTGGTAAGGCAGATGGGCTCAGAGCATGGATTAGCTCTGGGGACTGGGATATTATAGTCATATCAGAAACATGGCTGAGAGAAGGGCAGGACTGGCAGCTCAGTGTTCCAGGATAAAGAAACTACAGGAGTGATAGAAGGACAAGTAACTGAGGGGGTGAAGAGGGAGATTTGTCCTTTTGATAAGGGAAGACATAGCCACAGTGTTCAGAGAGGATACTCTTTAGTGGTCATCAAATGAGGTCACATGGTTAGAAGTTAGAAAGAAGAAGTGGGGGTGGTCACTTTGTTGGGACTGTATTGTAGACTGTTGTAGACCCAACAGATGCCAGAGGAGCAGATGTGTAGAGAGATTGCAGATAACCCTGGCAGCCTGTTGCTATAAATTCTGTGCCTTAGAATTGTGCTCCACAACCACCTGATGAAGAAGCAGTGCTCTGACAGCTAGTGCTTTCAAATAAACCGGTTGGACTGGAACCGAGTGTCGGGTGATTTTAACTTTGTCCACCCCCAGTCCGACACCGGCACCTCCATATTATGATTCTAATCGATTGGGTGAGTCTGTTTGAAGGAAAAGGAACAACTGGCAAATGGGAGGCTTTTCAAAGTGTGATATCAAGAATCCTGGACAGTATGCCCCGTTGGGATAAAGGGAAAAGCTGGCAGGATTAGGGATCCTTGGCTGATGAGGGAAAATAAAGCTCTGGTCTTGAAATGAAGATTGCATGCATTGGGTTTAAGCTTTTCGTACCTACATAAACTCTTCCATTCTTAAAGACGCGATCAATCTGTGGAGACCCTACAATCCTCTCAGTCCCTGTAACACTCCCAATCTGCAGAAGTCATTCCAATGCCTGTGACTCTTTCAATACAGTTCCTACAAGACCCACTATCT
>NW_025207179.1:0-4993 GCF_004010195.1 Chiloscyllium plagiosum | reverse complement strand
ATGTCCCCTTGTGATAGCCATTTTGCCATGGGAAGTTGTCTCTGGTTATCCACGCAATTGATGCCTCTCTTTCCTGAAGATTCCTGAGGAAGGGCTCATGGCCGAAACGTCGATTCTCCTGCTCCTTGGATGCTGCCAGACCTGCTGCGCTTTTCCAGCAACACATCTTCAGCCTCTCTTTACCTTGTACACCTCTATCATGTCACCATTCTTCTTTCTTCACTCCGATCAGAAAAGCCCGAGCTTCCACAACCTACCTTCATTGGGCATGCCCTCCAGTCCAGGCAGCATCTTGCTAAGTATCCTCTGCACTCTCTTTGAAGCTTCCACATCCTTCCTATAATGAGGTGAAAAGAACTGTTCACAGTATTCCAAGTGTGGTGTAACTGGGGCTCTATAGAGCTGCAGTAAAACCCTGGAACTCTTAAACTCAATCCCCCGCTAAAGTAAGCCAACACACCGTACGCCTTCTTAACACCCTCTCAACTTGGGTAGTAACTTCAGGGACACACTGTTTGTGCACACTGCTAAGTATCCTGCCTTTAACCATGTAAAGTTCTTTTTCTGCAGAATCCTCCAATCTGAAACCATCCCTAACTTTGTAACTTCCTCCAGTCCCTACAGCACTCATAAACTGTGAAACCTCCTCAAGTCCGAATATTCCTAATGCCTGCAAAATCCTCCAATCCCGATATCCCTCCAGAACTCTGTAAATGCCACCGGCCTCCAGTGCCCTTCTGGGGAACACTGCAGAAGAAGCAAGAGTTGTAGAGCCCATGTTACAGAAGCAGAAAGGGCTGCAGAACCTGGACGATGGTACAAACATGGGAAGGGCCGTGGGTCCTGCAGGAGTGTAGAGGAAGCGGGATTCATAGAGCCTGCGAGATGGAACCAAGAATAGATTGTGGAACCTGAAGGAAGTTATGATTTGACCACAGATCATTTTTGATTGGACCATTCAGCCCCTCTTAGAGTCAAAGAGACGTACAGCATGGAAACAGACCCTTCGGTCCAACCCGTCCATGCCGAACAGATATACCAATCCAATATAGTCCCACCTACCAGCATCTCTGGTCAACATTCTTGCAAACTCTTCCTATTCATATACCCATCCAGATGTCTTTGTATCAACCGCCACCACTTCCTCTGGCAGCTCATTCCATAGAAGTAGCACCCTCTGCGGGGAAAAAATGCTCTTTAAGTCTCTTTTATAGCTTTCCCCTCTACCCATAAACCTATGCCCTCCAGTTCTGGACTGCCACACCCAAGGGTAAAGACTTTGTCTCTTTACCCTCTCCATGCCCCTCATGATCTTATAAACCTCTATAAGGTCACCCCTCAGCCTTCGAGGCTCCGGGACAAACAGCCCCAGCATATTCAACCTCTCTCTATAGCTCAAACCCTCCAATCCAGGCAAAAGTCTTGTAAATATTTTCTGAACGCTTTCAAGTTTCACAACATCTTTCCGTTAGGAAGGAGACCAGAATTGGGCACAATATTCCAAAAGTGACCTAACCAATGTCCTGTACAGCCACAACATGACCTCCCAACTCCTGTACTCGATACTCAGAAAATAAAGCATACCAAACACCTTCTTCACTATCCAACCTACCTGCGACTCTGCTTTCAAGGAGCTATGAACCTGCAGTCCAATTTCACTATGTTCAGCAACACTTCGTCAGACCTTACCATTAAGTGTATAAGTCCAGCAAAGATTTGCTTTTGCAAAATGCAGCACCTCGCATTTTTCTGAATTAATCTCTATCTGCCACTTCTCAGCCCATTGGTCCATGTGATCAAGATTCCATTGTAATCGGAAGTAACCTCTCTCGCTGACCATTACACCTCCAATTTTGTTGTCAACTGAACACCGAAAAACGATTCCTCTTATGCTCGCATCCAAATTATTTATGTAAATAATTCAAAGTATTGGACCCAGCACCGATCCTTCTGTCACTCCACTGGTCACAGGCCTCCAGCTTGAAAACTAACCCTCCCCCACCATCCTCTGTCTTCTACCTTTGAGTCAGTCCTGTACCAATTGGCTAGTTCTCCCTGTATTCCGTGAGATCTAACCTTTCGAACCAGTCTCCCATGGGGAACCGTGTTGAACACCTGACTGAAGTCCATATAGATCACACCCACCGCTCTGCCCTCATCAATCCTCTATGTTGCTTCTTCAAAAATCTCAATCAGGTTTGTGAGACATGATTTCCAACTCACAAAGCAATGTTAACTATCCCGAATCAGTCCTTACCTTTCCAAATAGATGTACATCCTGTCCCTTAGGATTCCCTCCAACAACTTGCCCACCGATATCTGGCTCAACAGTCTATAGTTTCCTGGATTTTCCTTACTGCCTTCCTTAAATAGTAGCAACACGATAGCCAACCTCCAGTCTTCTGGCACTGATGTCCTGTTTCTATAGATCTTTACCGGAATGGGTGAGCACAACTTCAAATTGCCAGGCTGGGAGATGTGAATTCCGATGTGAATCTATTTGCCCGTTCTGTCTGTGTGCCTGATACTGACCTGGTGGTGCTCTGGTAGAAAGCACTCTCCGTAACATCCAGATCTATGTTACTGACCAGAGCTCACCTCATCAAAGCCTCCATTTGGAATGTTCTTTATTTTAACATTTTTAAATGGCAGGTTTGTGAGATGCAGGTATTGAGGAGTTGTCATTTTTGAAAGAATCAAACTTTTGTCATTGACCCTGACTCATGCAATGGGGATTCATGGATTCTGTTGTTCTCTGCAGACTCTCACTCAGAGGGTTGTATCACCAGGGAATCTGAGTGCAGATGGTCATTGCCTGGTAGAGTGTGAATTTACCAGTTTATGTCGGCAAGGACACAGTGTTGCTGGACAATGCGTAACTGTGTAAATACTTCACCGACTGGTTCAGGGGTGAGTGCACTGGGCTCTGAGCACCATTAACTGGGAAACCTCATGCTGTTTGTATGTGGTGCTTGGCACCAGACTGGGTGAGAGCAGCTCCCTGAGTAAATGACAGGTGCGGAGCTTGGGATCCTCCTGCTGTGTTTGACCTTGTGCCATATCATTATCTCCCTCTCATGAGAGAGCGTGTCATGTTCACCAGTCCTGACAATGTCCACTCCCTGTAAACCCTTATTGCTGTTGAACATCTCCCTTCTCTCTCACTCCCTCCAGCCCTTCCAACTTGGCATTCGTCTCATATCTGCTGCAGTCCCAAACAACCTTGCTCTTTGTTATCGCATTGCTTTCCTTTGAGCTGTGTGGGAACAAACCTGAAGTGGGTTTGGGCCATTGGAAGAAAAAGATCAGTGCCCATTCTTCGTCTTTGTCTGCCTCTCTCCCATAAGGAGAAGGAAGCATCCTTTCAGCATCCACCCTGTCCATTCCCCTGAGGGTCTGTACATTTTAATGAGGAAGACTGTCGTCCTGATGACCCTCAGTGGCACAGCACTGAAGTGACCTGTTTATGTTCTATAATTTTTGCGACCATTTCCTTTTGCTCGACCCCTCCATCATTCTGAAGCCTCCCCCAGTCTGGACAGTGCTCCAAACCAATAATTACTGAGAATGCTCCAACCCCCTATCTCTGTCAACTCCTCACATACCTACAATCCTCCTTTTCTGTGAGAACACCTCCACCTTCTGCAGTCCATCCAAATTATTGCAACTCCTCCAGCCCTCACCATCTCCGTATGCTCCAATCACTTCATTTCTCCATGCATCTGGAAACCCCTCCAGCCCCTCCAAATCTACCTATCTTTCTAAAGTCCAACAGTTCCAAAATCCATCCCTCTACCACTGGCCACCATATCTCTGTAATCCACTGCGCTTCTCTCTAACTCTGTTTCCATGCTGTACCATCTCTATGATTCTCTGACTTTAATTGCCGAAGTTTCAAATCACTCCAGGCAGTGAGAGACCGAGATAGAATTGTAAGGTCTTTTGGAGGTTCCACAGTTCGGGAGGATTTCAGGGACTTGATGATGTTGTACATGGAAGTAGAGTTATAGGGACTGAAGCTGGAAACAGACCCTTTGGTCCAACTTGTCCATGACAATTCAGTCGCACCAAACAGCACGCAGCCCATCTCCCTCTAAACCCTTCCTATTGATGTATCCATCCAGATGCCTGTTAAGTTTTGCAATTGTACTAGCCTCCACCACTTCCTCTGGCAGCTCATTCCAAACACATACCACGCCCTGTGTGAAAAGGTTGCCCCTTAGGTCTCTTTTGTATATTTCCCCTCTCAGCCTAAACCTATGCCCTCTAGTTCTGGACACTTGACCCCAGGGAAAAGACTTTGCTTATTTATCCTATACATGCCCCTCATGATTTTATAAACCTCTATAAGGTCACCCCTCAACCTCTGACGCTCCAGGGAAAACAGCCCTAGCCCATTCAGCCTCCCCCTGTAGCTAAAATACTTCAACCCTGGCAACATCCTTATAAATCTTTTCTGAACCCTTTCAAGTTTCACAACATCCTTCTGATAGGAAGGAGACCAGAATTGCACACGGTATTTCAAAAGTGGCCTAACAATGTCCTGTACAGCTGCAACATGACCTCCTAACTCCTGTGCTCAACATTCTGACCAATAAAGGAATGCATACCAAGGGCCTTCTTTGCTATCCTATCGACCTGTGACTACTTTCAAGGACCTCTGTACTTCATTTGAAAAATTGGATAGACAGATGGAGTGGCCTGAGGTCTTGTGGGTAAAGCTAGGTCAGCCTAAGCTGTTAGGCAGAGCCAATGAGGTATTTGCAGCACTGTCTCATGAGTGGCCAGGAGATTATGCACATGTCAAAAAGGCTATTGTAAGTGCTTATGGTTTAGTACCAGAAGCGTATGGACAGCGGTTCAGAAACATAAAGAAAGAACCAGGACAGACTTATGTGGAGTTCTATACAATTAAACAGAGTAATCTTTCTGCAACATTTCCAGTCTCCATGAGTCTCCCTGTCATGGTGAGCTGCTCCAACCCCCATAACAT
>NW_025207178.1:5446-12646 GCF_004010195.1 Chiloscyllium plagiosum | reverse complement strand
TCTGTGATAAGTAAGCAAGTGTGTAATGTATAAATGGTATTTGGGGAAGGGTGAGTGAAATATACAGATTAAGAGGTAGGATGGTAGCAAGGTAAATAGGTCAGGAGTTCTGCCAGAGGATTAGTTGACTACTGAGGTCATGTTAGGAGTCGGAGTGACAGGCTAGTTGTTGGATGTCAAGGGGAAGCTTGGTTGGGTGGTCAACGTGAATGATTGGGGTTCAGTTGTATTGTTCTCCTGGAGGTGAAAAACTTTACTGTCAGACATTTCCTGGGTAATTATCTAGACTTGTATTGTGACACAACCAAACACTGCGGCATGAAATCCAAGCTTTTTCTGGAGATGTAGGTGTTGCTGGCTCGGCCACCATTTAATGCCTGGTCCTATTTGCCCTTGAGGAGGTGGTGGAGAACAGCTTTCTTGAACCACTACTGTGCACCCGTCTGTGGTTTAACCCACAATGCCGTTGGGAAGGGAGCTGCAGGGTTTTGATCCAAAGATGGAACAGTGATATCTTTCCAAGTCAGCATGTGAGTAGCTTGGAGGGCAACTTTCACGTTTAGTGTTCCCATATATCTGCGGCCCTTATCCTTTGAGATAGAAGTTATCAAAGATTTGGAAGGTGCTGTTCAAGGATGCTTGGTGAACTGCTGCAGTGCATTTTATTTTTAGCACACACTGCTGCTTCTGAGCATCAGTGGTGGAAGGAGTCAATACTTGTGGTTATGGTTCCAATCAAGTGGGCTGTTTTGTCCTGGAAGGTGTCAAGGTTCTTGAGTATTGCTGGAGCTGCACCCATCCAGGCTAGTTGGGAGTATTCCATCACACTCCTGATTTGTGCCTTGTAGATAATGGTCATGCTTTGGGGATTCAAGGGGTGAGTTACTCATCACTGTATTCTTACCTTGGCACTGTGTTTATGCCTCAAGTCCAGTTGAGTTTCTGGTCAATGTTAATCTTAAAGATAGTGGGGGATTCAGTGATAGTGACACCACAGAAATCAAGGGGTGGTAGTTAGATTGTAAATTATCAGTGATGGTCTTCATTCATGTGACGAGATTATCACTGCCCAAGCCAAGATTTATTGCCCATCCCTAATTGTCCAAACGGCAGATAAGCGTCAATTACAGATCTGTGGATCTGGAGTCAAATGTAGGCCAGACCAGGTAAGGATGGTAGTTTCCTTCCCTAAAGGACATTAGTGACCCAGATGGGCTTTTCCAACGATCAACAATGGATTCATGGTCATCATTAGATTCTTAATTTCAGATATTTATTGAATTCAAACTCTACCAACTGCTGTGCCGTGTTTTGAACCTGGGTCCCCAGAATATTATGTGGATCTCTGGATGAGCAGTCCAGCGATTACACCATTAGGCCATTGCCTCCCCATAATGGTCATAGTCTAGCATTTTTGTGGCACCAATGTTACTTGCCTGTTGTTAATCCAAGCCTGGATCTCATCCAGCTTTGTTTGCCTTTGAACATGGACTGCGAGGATTTGAGGAGTCTTGATTAATGCTGAACATTGTGCAATCATGAATGAATGGATGTAATCTCACGTTACTTTATGGTTAGAAAGAGTAAAATATAGTGAAAACGTTTTCTCTTGATACCATGATCCTGCGCCATTTTTATTTGTTTCTCGAATAAGAAAAATAGAAAGCCATTTGTCAAATACAGTTCATCAGTCCTGAGCCAGCTCACCTTCGGAGAACATGTCCATTTCTGACCTTATGATAGAGGGGAGGGCGGAGGTCATTATGAAGCAGCTGAGGACATCTCCAACATATTCAATAAGGATCCTATCATGGGGCAGTGATTGTATTTACAGCCATGAACTGAGAAACCTGTGCTCAAGTCGCACCGATGTTAGGGGGGTGTAATAAAGTCTCTCGACAGTTCAAATGGGAAAAATGGATGCAAGATATTCAGTCATGTATTCTGTATGATTGTTTGCTGACATTAAATCTATGATGTGTTGGTGCTGGTGTTGAACTGGTGTGGATAAAGTCAGAAGTCATACAATACCAGGTTAGTTCACCTGACGAAGGAGCACTGCTCTGAAAGTTTGTGATTTCAAATAAACATTTTGGACTATAACCTGGTGTTGTGTGACATCTGATTAAATCTATGAGCTGGTATTATTCCTCTTGCCATTGCAGTTATTTATTCTTATTAAAGCAAAGCAATTTTATATGGAGTGGAAAAAAACAATGCTGATTGTGTGATGATGCTGAGTGACAGCAGTGAACAACAAACCAACCAAGTTATCAATAAAAAGGAACCAAGACAAGAAGATACCTCTCCATGGGACCATATAATCACCAGTTTGGGACAAGTTGTCAAAGCTCCAAGGCATTATATCAAACTTGAATAATTAATTTTGTTAACAATTATGTTAAATGTATGTATAATTACTGAATTGACAACATTTGCGTCTGTACAATTATCTGTTTATGATTGGTTTTCTTTGCAGACGATGTATCATAAAGGAACATACCTTTAAAGGATGAGCATATGATGTCAGCATTGTATCTGCATGTGGCCTGTACTTACAAAGTTTTCAGGATCCATTTTGCAGACCTCTGTCCTCTTACAGCATAACAAGCTGAGAAAAGCATGAGATCAGAATACATCTGACGGACATGGCTTAGGGCCAGCCACACGAATCATTCACTGAAGCTTCCAACTTTTCTGGGACAACAAACAGCTTCTGTCTATTACAGCTAAAATTAACTATAAAGCCTGTTGTATGAGAACTGGCCATTCCCATTCAACCTGCTTCCATTGTTGCAACTTTTCAAAGACATCTAAAGTCCTCCTCAGTTGTTCATTTGGACTCTCACCAGTAACCTCACCTTTACAATCGCTTTTCAGAAAAAACCCCAGGACAAGATAACCTTATTAAAGTGACAGCGTTGTCACATGGGATGGCACATTACAGTGAACATTGGTGAGGCCACGTTTGGAATGCTGTCTTCAGTTCTTGTCTCCCTGCTCAAGGAAAGAAGCTGTTAAACTTGAAAGGAAGCAGAAAAGATTGACAAGTATGTTGCCAGGGCTGGAAAGTTTGAGTTGGACGGAGAGGCTAAATGGGCTCGTGCTGTTCTCCCTGGAGCACAGGAGGCTGAGGGGTGACCTTTTTCGAGGCTTATCAAATCATGTGGGGTATGGTAGGGTGAATATACAAGATTATTTTCTTCGGTGGTGTAGTCCAAAACTAGAGGAGAAAGGTTTAAGGTGAGAGGGGAAAGATTTAACAATCACCTAAGGACCGACTTTTCCATAAAGAGGGTGATGAGTCTGTATGAGTCTATAACTTTACATCGTTATTTTTGGTGAGAGGATGTCGGTGTTCTGCAAAGCAGTTACCCAGTCTGCGCTTTGTTTCTCCAGTGTGGAGGAGACCACATTGTGAGCAGTGAATACTGTAGACTAAATGGAGCGAAGTGCTGCTTCACCTGGAACTTGTGCCAGGAGCATTAGATAGTGAGGAAGGGGGATGGAGATGGGCAGGTGTTACACTTTCTGCCATTGCATACTTACTCGCAGGTAATTCATGTAAATTGCTGGAATATCGTTTTCACTGCACTTCATTTCCAATTTACTATCTTATTATTCAACCTAGCTTTTGCACACCACTCGCTTCACATCAGTCATCGGGTTAACACAAACTGCTGCATTTCTGAACACACTGCCTGGGCAATCGTCGTCTTTCTTTGCACGGGGAAATTGACAGGAATGATTCAACCAGAATTGTTACCTTAGCGCCATTCTTCAGGAGGATTTCAGCAATTGCTTTCCCGATGCCTTGGGCAGCGCCAGTCACCAGCGCAACTTTCCCCTGGAGCTCCATCGTAGCACTGACGGTGGACTTTAGCGATTTGCCCCTGGCCTTTATGAAGAGTTTGCAGTTAACTTGTCATGAGTAAATATTTGCATGAGCTGCTGATATTTACCTACACAAAGTAGAGGACAAACTCCAATGTCTAATCAGTTTCCTCCCCAATCCTTCATGGTTTTGCACCACTCTGAAAATCTGTCACCCTCCCACTTTCTCGCACCCTCACATTTCTAGTTCATGGCCAGCATCCACATTATGGATTGGAATAGGTCCTCAGCCTTTAAACCAAGCAGCGTTTGACTGGGGAACGGGCTGTCATATCTGAGTTCACTCTGCCTGTTCCCCCTACCCAGTACACAGGCAGGGAGCTGTTATAACAAGACCCATCCTCTTCACTTTGAAGAACTACAAAATGTGGATTTGTGAAAAGGATGGTGGGGATCTAGGAGGGCTTATTTGGTGTGAACATGTTGTCAATTACCATGGCCCATTTCTTCGAGGGGAGCTCACCCTTGCTGTGGTGACTGCTTTATGCTCAAATGTGTTTGCAAAAAATACCCACTATGCGCTGGGTGCTCACTCCTACGTTCACATCCAAATCTTTATATAAATGTGAAAAGGAGTGGAACCAACACCAATCCTTCAGGCACACCACTGGGGACAGGCCTCCACTCTGAAAGGCATCCCTCCACTAACATTCTCTGTATTCTACCTTTGGGTGATTTCTGTATCAAAATAGCTTGTTCTACCTGTATTCATTAGATCTAACCAAGCCAGCCTATCTCCCATGAGGAAGATTGTCAAGTTGTTGTTGATATGTGTTTTACTGGCTGACGTATGTGATAAGGTGTTTTCTGCTGGGAGTGGTGCAGGGAAAGCTGTTATTTGCAATTAATATAAATGATTTAATTGAAACTGTGGTTTGTCTGCTTTGTAGTTTTACTGATAACATGAAAGTTAATGGAGTTGTAGAAAGCTGTCAAAGGACATAGCAGGATATAGATCAGTTGGAAAGCTGAGTAGAGAAATGGCAGATGGAACTTAATCTGGACAAGTTCTGGTGGCCACACAATAGAAAAGATCTGGACACTGTGGCGTGGGGAAAAAGAAGCTGACCAGGATATTGCCTTGATTGTAGTTTATTAGTGGAGAAAGTGAGGTCTGCAGATGCTGGAGATCAGAGCTGGAAATGTGTTGCTGGAAAAGCGCATAAGCCTGAAGAATTCCTGAATTCGAATTCCTGAAGAAGGGCTTATGCCCGAAACGTCGATTCTCCTGTTCCCTGGATGCTGCCTGACCTGCTGCGCTTTTCCAGCAACACATTTCCAGCTCTGTAGTTTATTAGTTCAAAGGAAGTGTTGGACAATATTTATCTTTTTTATTCAAGTGTGTGGGAGGCTGAGGGCGACTTGATAGATGTATGTAAAATGTGTACTCTGTTGTAAAATGTACTTTTGATTGTGAACCAAGTAATTGTTTTAAAACCAAGAACTGCTGAAAGATCATTGCATGTTTTGAAATCAAGTAACCTGACATTCATTGTCAGTTCTCTTTGCATTATTGTAGCTTCAGTTGAAGTGCAGTTTGCAGATGAGCTGCAGCTGTTGTGGCTGCATCTGGAAATTCAGCCTCTGTGATGACAGGATGGTTTGTAAAGGTGAATTCTGTCCTTTATTTTGAGGACAGACATTGAAACAGATGAGTTCCAAGCCAATTAAGTAGCCAGTGTGTGATGCCTTGGATGTTTTTCAAGGTTGTACCAACAGAAACAGCATGATTGGGTGGAATCAGGCTCCCATAGAGCCTGTTACTTTGGTCATGAAACTGTATGTGTAAGTTATTTTTTTTCTCTCTCTCTGACACAGCTAAAAGCTGGACTTCAGAACTGAGTTGAGAGAACTATGTGTGAGATAAACTATTTTGCTGAATTTGCCTTTGCCAAAGGCATGTACATTTATTTGGATTAATTGTTGATTGTTAGTTAAATAATCTGTTATTCTATTAAGTTTTCCAATAGAGTTAATTTATTACAATTCTTCTTTGTTTTGTGTGTATTTTCACTACAGTATAAGAATAAAGTGGATTTGGCTTAAAACCAAGTAGTGTGACCAATTTAATTTCATGTGGAACACAGCATCTTACACTTGCCTTTGAATAAGAGAGACATTAGGGTCTAGGCGACCTCCATGTTATATTTAAAGGAGGTTTGGTCGAGTCCATAATACCTCTAATACGTAACTGATTGGTCTGTGGACTAGTAACCATTTAATGATAACAGAAGTCTTCTGCTGCTAACAATTATGGGAATTATTCTCAGCTATGTGAGCAGCTTGTGGTTGTGAACAACAGAGAGAGAAACCATCAGACATTTACCAGGTCAGGAGAACTCTCCGTTCTCTGCCATAAAAGCAACTTTACACGCATAAAACTGGTTTATATGTTTAAGCCTGGGAGTCTCTAGAGAAGGTTCACGTGGTGTCTCCCAACACCCTCAAGTTGTTCAGGGAGAGGTGGGCACCACAGACAGTTGAGTATTTTATTTCCCCCTCCAACTCTATTTTGATTCAATCCCTGCAGTCTCCGTCACTTTTTTGATCACACAGTATTGCCTTTTGATGAAAAGGGCATTGCTCGTCATTGGGCACTCTGGTGTTTCTTTTCTTCCTGGTGGTGGGAAATGAATAAAGATGTGTACACCAGTTGTCTTTCACTGTGTCTCACAGCTTTACACACTCCAGGCAATAGTGTGGGGTGGGAGGAAATTAAAAATAAAAATAATCTTCACTTCAGCAGTTGAAAGCTGAGACTATTCTGAAACCTGTGTCTCTCCTGTAACATAAGATATTGGGCATGGTTATCTATGTTCAAGAATCTAACTGATATTTATGCAGCTCATTATTGTGAACAATTGTTAATTTCCTCAGCCAGATAAATAGCTGGGGCAATCCTCTGTTGTCGAGTGCCACGCCTCAAGCGATCTGGGGTAAGATGAAATTGAGATCTTTATACCCTCAGGTTACATGCTATGAAGCCACAATAGTATCATCAGCATGCTTCTTATGAGAGTGTAACATAGCCTTGATCTGATTTATAACCACAATTCTATATGAAAACACCAAAAGCATCACCAACAATTAAAATGTTAATCATTTTATATTTGAACAGGTTTAAATTTTCCATTGTTCTCAGTGACCTGTTGCTTGAATTCATTGAGGTCCCTAAATAGATTTTGTATTTTCTGGAAGAATCGTCGGTATGGCTTCATACTCAAGCTTGCCATTTTCCAACACCTTCAGCGATGCCCCATTCCTGGTCTGATCCATGACAAGCTGCAAGAATCCCTCTGCAATGTG
>NW_025207178.1:0-3836 GCF_004010195.1 Chiloscyllium plagiosum | reverse complement strand
ATCCCGATAAAAACAATGACTGCAGATGCTGGAAACCAGATTCTGGATTATTGGTGCTGGAAGAGCACAGCAGTTCAGGCAGCATCCGAGAAGCAGTAAAATCGACGTTTCGGTCCAGCACCGCTAATCCAGAATATGGTATTATCCACCCTGCCCACTATGTGAAACTGTGGATCCTCAGTTACTGATGACATTCAAGGTCAACATTGACAGAGTTTGGGGCACTAAGGTAATCAAGAGGGAGGGTGAGAAAATTAAGTCAAGGTGCTAACTGAGCTCTCATCTTACTGAGAGCAGAGCAAGCTTGAGGGACCATGTGGCCTGTTACTTGTTCTACAGCTGCTGCTTGTTCTGAGATTCTGACAAGGTATTAGTGCATTATTTATCGAGATAACCTTTACGCTTTGCATGATAGTATAGCACTCACAGACAATGATGCAGTGAATCCCACAACTCCATACTTTGAGGCTGCATAAACTGGTCCACGGAAGAAAGGAATCAGACCTGTTCACCATGAAATAGCAAAGTATTAGCAACAAACACTCCATCAAACAGAAACATGTGAATATATGGAAATGCTTTGGCATGGAAACAGGTCACGTAATTCATGTCAACATTTATCCCTTACATGAAGAAATAGTCCTGATTACATTTGCCAGTATTTATTGAATTTAAAATGTAAAGGAAAGCTAAGCAAGAAACTGTCAGTCATAAATAACTTTTCTGAAAAAAAAAAGTGCTGGACATTAGAGCAAGAGGCAGTAGGCATGGCGAGAGATCAGGCTAACATTTTGAGTTGAGAGCTTAAGTGAAGTGTGAACTGTGAAGGAGGCAGCATTTATGCTATATTGTGGGGTTTGGGGTGTGGAGAGCCTGGCGGGGAAAGGAATTTGATAGTTCAGATAAAGCGATCAGAATGTGAGATCGGCAGAACAATGGTGTGTCTAAGTGCCAGACCGGAAAGAGCAGGCAGTCCCACTGAAGAGGGATGCGGGGACAAAGGACTTGGTGACAGAGAATGTAACAAGCAAAGCTAAAGAAATGGAAGGAATGTATGTGGATTCTCCATAATTAACCTCTCCATTGCAACGCTTCTACCCAGAGGGTGGCATGAAGGCTCAGTGATTAGCACTGCTATCTCACAGCGCCAGGGACCTGGGTTCGATTCCAGCCTCAGGCGATTGTCTGTGTGGCATTTGTGCATTCTCTCCTTCTCTGCGTGGACCTCGTCCGGACATGTTGGTTTTCTTCCACATTTCCAAGAATATGCAGGTTAGTTGGATTGGCAAATGCTAAAATGTCCAGAAATGTGTAGACTGGATGGATTAGCCATTCGCAATGGAGGGTTACAAGGTTAGGGTGAATTTGGGTGAGATGCTCTTCAGAGGGTCGGTGGGGACTCCCTGGGCCAAATGGCATGCGTTTACACTGTATGGATTCTATGAAGACGGTTCTCTTGTCACCCAATCTGCACATTCCTCACATATGGTATAAATATAGTTTTTCCCTTACTTTGGTTTTCATTGAGACTTGTCCTGATGAGTGTAAGACAAAACGGGTTGTTATTCAGCTATACAAAGTATTTATGTGGTACAAAAGGATAGTCTAGATAAATGCTAGTCAGGACACTGGATATATCCCCGATCTTCTTTGAAACAGTAGCAATGGTAATGTTCCTATCCCTGAGTGGGCAGGCATAGTCTCATTTTAACATCTCAGCGACTAATAGCTGATCCACACTCCCTTATTGCTAAGCTGAAGTGTCAGTGCAAATTGTTGGGATGAAAAGTTAGGCTTGGCTCATATTTTTAGGAAAGAGAAGGCTGTGGAATAGACGTCAACTGTGTTGGATAAGGCTGAAGATACCAGGAACTGATCGGAAGCTTGACAATGGGCTGTTATGTGAATGTAATTATGCTGATTCATGCATGTCTGCTAAGAATTAAGATTGCAAATCATTGACGACTATTACTTTCAAATAAGGATAAAACATTCAGGTTTGATCAGGTACACAGAAAATTCAAAGTAAGGCATATACTTGACACAGATCTCTTTATGAATCAGCCCAGGAAGTCCTTCATATTTAGCAAGACTTTAAAAAATAATTCTGCAAGAGCTACCCGTGGTCAGGAGGTGTGGTGAAGACAGTGAGAGGAATTCCATCCCAGGCAGCGTGTGTTATTTTTTTATGTCTTTTATAAATTAATTGCAATTTTTAGAGCTGTAAGTGTCTCTGTTATATCTTTGTCTATGTATATCCTGTTGTCTCCCAGAGACGTGCAATAACTGTGGTGGGCCTCTGATCGGACTTGTCGTGGAAAGTGAGGCTAGTGTAGATGCAGTATATTTTCGGCAGTACAGACCCGATGAGCCTCTCCTGTTCTATGTGATTCTATGGACTATGAAACTGTCACCACCAAATCCAATGAGGAACAAAGGAAAAACCCGAAGTGATTTGAATGTAATCATCTTGAGATTGTGAGAAAATGGCTTGAGGTGAATGACACTTGAAGGGAAGTTACAGAAGTTGAATGATGTTGTGAGTTGAATCAGATGACCGGCAGCTTGTGTGGAAGTTAAATACCTTTTCCTTTGCTGTACATTATGTGAAAAATCAGCTTTGCCCTTAATTGCATTTTGTCCACTGTGGATGCTTTCCAAAATCCTCAGGCAACACTTCGAATATTCATTGATAAACTATTGTTACTTTGCTGACTTACCTGCTATGGAGGCGGTATTAACAATCACTCCTCCTTTCCCTCCAGTCTCTTTACTCATGTGCTGTATTCCCAGATAGGTTCCTTTAATTACACTGACCTGCAAAACAAGCATCATAGGAATCATCAGGGAGCAGGCCCATTCAGTTAATGTGAAAATACCAACATGCACAGACAGTTGCAAAATGCAGAGAGATGCATATGGATGGCAAGCTATATTCAAATTCACCCAACAAGAGTACATTCAAGCATTAGCAGAGCACAGAAAAATTCAGGTGCTAGTAGAATGATAAACAGTAAAACACTGTGGAAAGATGCAGGAATCATTTGTGGAATGGGAAGTCTATTAAACAGGATGGACAAACTCAGAGTTGGTGACCTGGTTACTGGAAAAAAACCGATTGATCCATAAATGAAGAGGATATTCAGTGGAATGAGCAAACTGGTTACTGTGATGTGAAGATTGGTCAGTGGGTGGATCAACAGTTCATAAAATGAAATAGCTCAATCAGTGACTGGTTAATGGAATGTATTCACAATCCAGATTCACATCAATGTGGTGAATTTTGAGCAAATCTGTTTATGAAGAAATATAATGGCCAAAGTGTACTGGGTTTTCGAGCATCACACTTTTTGACTCTTATCTGCAGCATCTGCAGTCCTCATTTTCTCCGAGTTGATTATATTAAATGGAGTGTGGTAGTAGTCCACTGAATCAACAGGAAATTGATTAGCAGACAGCTGACAGAGAGGCAGGGATAAGGAGCACATGGTCTGGTGTGCAATATGTGATTGGTGATGGTGTTTTGCAACGATTGGTCTCAAGCTTTAGCTATTCATCGCACTTAGCAATGAATTGGTTTTGTATTCATTCCTGGATGGAGTGGTCTTCGCCCAGGAGAAAGTGAGGACTGCAGATGATGGAGGTCAGAGCTGAAAATGTGTTGCTGGAAAAGCGCAGCAGGTCAGGCAGCATCCAACGAGCTGGAGAATCGACGATTCGGGCATGAGCCCTTCTACAGGAATGAGGAAAGAGTGCCAAGCAGGCAAAGTAAAAGGTAGGGAGGAGGGACTTGGGGGAGGGGCGTTGGAAATGCGATAGGTGGAAGGAGATTTAGG
>NW_025207177.1:10513-12645 GCF_004010195.1 Chiloscyllium plagiosum | reverse complement strand
ACTTTGCACATTCTCCCCGTGTCTGTGTGGGTTCCCTCCCACTAGTAAACTGGCTATGCTAAATTGCCCATACTGTTAAGGGATGTGTATGTTGGGTGCATTAGTGAGGGGTAAATATAGGGGAATGGGTCCAGGTGGATTGTTGGGCAAATGGTCTGTTTCCGCCCAGCAGTGATTCTACGAGAAAGTCATTTGGACAGGTACCTAATAGGGAATGTTTGGATGCATGTGGACCAAGGGGAGGCAGGTGAGATTAACTCGGTTTGGAACTATGGCTGACCCGGATTGATTAGACCACAGCGTCTGTTTCCGTGCTATCTAACATTATGACTCTAATTCTTGCTATCTCTAAATTCCTCCCTCTTCACAACTCTCCCTATCACTGTCACCTCATCCAGCCTCACAACTCTTCCTTATCTCTAATAATTCCTCGACAGCCTCAGAACCCTCCCTAACTCTAATCCCCTCCAGTCTCTCAATGCTCTGCTGTATATGCCTTTCTTTATTTCCAGCCATGTGGATTTCCCATTTTTATTTCTCATTTGATGACGGCCCTTTCAGATTCCTGCACCGAGCTCCAGAATTTCCTCCTAAACCTCTCCGTCTCATGTTCCTCTCAAACACATTGACCAATCATGTGTCATCTATTTTAATATCACCTTTTCTGACCTGGTTTCAAATGTGTCCTGTCATATCCCTATATTATGTACCTCGAGGTTTACAGCACAGAAAAAGCCTCTGTGGGCCATTGAGTCTGTGCCAGTAAAGAAAGCTACCACCGAACTATCCTAATCCATTTTCCAATGCACGGTCCATCGCGTTTATCTGTCTTGGTATCACAAGCGTGCACATAAATATGTCTTAAATGCTATTGGGATTTCTGTGTTTCCTACCCTTACAGACAGTGAGGTTTAGTGCAACTGTTGCTCGGTGATGACATCATCCACAGCAACACAAAGCAGCTGGGTCTGTGCAAACCAGAGATCGCCCACACATTGGGAAGGATGGCAGGGTCCCTGAGAGGGGGCACAGGAGATTTACCAGGATGGTTCAAGGAATGGGAGATTTTAGTAGTGTATTTTGGATTTTTTTTACGCTATTCATTTTTATGATATTGGTGTTGCAGATACATAGAGAATATCGATCTACAACAGATGGACTCTCCTTTTCTCCCTCTCCCCTTGCCTGGGCTGTGGAAACCTGCAGGTTAAACCACCACCAGCCATCTCTCCCTAATGAGAGAGCATCCCTATGGTCTGGTAGGACAATGCTGTCTTTACCTTTTACACAGTGATGCCACTGTTTCTCTGGGATGGGGAGAGGGAATGCTGAAGGTGGTGGATGGGGCACCACTCAGGCACAGTGTTTTATCCTGGAGGATGTTCACGTTCTTTAACATTGCTGGGAGCTGCACCAATGCAGGCAAGTGGACACTGTTCCAACACAATCCTGATGGAGAGCAAACAGACATTGGGGAATCAGGGGTTTGGGGAAACTGAGATTATTCTTCTTGGAGCAAAGGAAATTGAGGGTGAGCTGTGACAAAGGGGTTTACAAAAGTTACCCGTTATAATAATAAACCTTACACCCATCAGCTCATTATGCAAGGATTACAGTACACATTGAACGTTTGGGGAGATCAAAAGAGAGAATGGGGTGATTCAAAGGAGAACTTTTATGCAGAAAATGGGAATAAGCTGGAACACAATACTCACACACAGTGTGAATATCCAGGTCCTGATGAATTGAATAATTCTGTCAGAGTTTGGCGTTAAAGCTACTGAGATTACCATCTGAATGCCCACCTATCCTGTAATACAAGTTTATAAAATCCGTCAGTGTCAGTTCGGATCAGAAACTCGCACCATCCCCTCCTCCTGCCCAGGATGACTGTACACGTTACCCCTTGTGGAGGTCAGCAGTTAGTTCAGGGGGAAATCTATGTGGGTTTCTAGGAGTTTCCACCTTGGGACTTCATGTGACTGAACAGGGCAGATCTTTGACACATGGGACAGAATGTTCCAAGAGTCAGTGAGATGTGGAGAGTAGGATTTCCTTCCTTTTCTTTCCTTCCGTGTTGCCACTGTGCCTCATCAATAAGACATGGGGAGTGAAAGGCTCATGCAGCTCGA
>NW_025207177.1:6899-10339 GCF_004010195.1 Chiloscyllium plagiosum | reverse complement strand
AAGCAACACCAACACGGGTAAAGGGTTTCAGTAGCAATGGAGCTGGGTTGGGGGGGAGACAAGCCAACGTTTTAGAGATTGGAATTCCTGGTGTTTGTGATTGTGTGGATGTCTGATCAGAAGGTCACCTTAGGGTCACATATAACAGCAATATTGTGGAGAGTCGAGTTCTGCCTCAGATAGTTCCCAGTGAGAGGGAGGGACTCAGCAGTAAGGGAAAGGAATTTGTAATAGCAACTGAAAGTAAAGGGTTTACCCATTGCAGTGTTTCATTGGAGGAAATCGCAGCTAATCGAGTAGTGGGAGCATGGTTAGCAGTTTGATAACAGAGTAACAGTGGAGTGGGATGATGGGGAGGTAGAGCTGGGCATTGTCACTGCACATGTGAAACCTAACACATTGCTTTCGAACAATGTCACCTCGTGGCAGTATGTAGGTGAGATACAGGAGGGACCAAGGATAGATCCTTAGATTCCCTACAGTGTGGAAACAGGCCCTTCGACTAACAAGTCCACACCGACCTTCCGAAGATGAACCCACCTAGACCCATTCCCCTACATTTACCCCTGATTAATACACCTAACACTGGAAAAGTGTGAATGTAGTAGGGTTATTGTAATGGGTGACTTTAACTTTCCCAATATTGATTGGAACCTCCTTCGAGCAGATGGTTTGGAAGGAACTGTTTTTGTAAGGTGTGTTCAGGAGGTTTTCCTAACTCAGGACGTTGACAGCCCGATGAGGGGAGAGGCCATTTTGGATTTGGTGCTTGGCAATGAGCCGGGGCAAGTGTCAGAACTTGCGGTGGGAGAGCATTTTGATGATAGTGACCACATCTGCCTCACATTCTCCATAGCTATGGAGAAGGAGAGAAGCAGACACAGTGGGAGGATATTTAATTGGGGAAAAGTAAACTATAATGCTATCAGACGTGAGTTGGGAAGCATGGACTGGGAGCAATTGTTCCATGGAAAGAGCACGATAGTCATATGGAGACTGTTTAACGAACGGTTATTGCCAGTGATGCATTAATGTGTTCCTCTGAGACAGGCAAGAAGGGGTAAGATAAAGGAACCTTGGATGATGAGAGCGGAGGAGCTTCAGTAACAACGGTGAAGAGAGAGAGGAACAATTCGCATTTCAAGTGACCCTTCCTCAAAATGGTCTTTTCTGAAGGAACTTTCCCGCAGAAATCACTGGATTGAAAGGTGAACTCTCTCGCTGTCTCTTTCTCCCTCTCCCTTCAGAGATGCTGCCGGACATGCTAAATTTCTTCAGCAATCTCTGTATTGATGTTTCAGGTCTCCAGCGCGTCCGTACAGATTGATTTTAGTGTTAAATTCTCAAGCTTGCTCTATTAAAGGGATTGAATCCCTCTGCTACAAAGGAGGGTCAGTTACCACAGCTAACAGGTTCGTGATCCCCACACTGTTGGATCAATCTCTATCATGTCTGAAATTACCATGAAGCCCCCAGCTTCTCAACCTCACCCCTCACCTGAGGTGTGTGATCCACCAGGCCTCTCTCTCTGACAAGTTAGCAGCTCTCGGGTCCTCCTGGTCTATACGAACTTCCCAACTTTAAAAAGGCACTGCAGCAAGATAGCTCTTTACATGGTTCAGGTCAAAATCCGGGAGTTCCCTCCCTAACATGACTGTGGGACACCCAAGACTGGAGCAGGAGAGTACAGTTCACCCCCACCTTCCAGGCAACTATTAGAGGGTGTGGGAATCACATGCAAGCCACATTTGAAAATAAGTTGTATTACAGGGTCACGGTGGATGGTCACTAAGACTGTTTCTTTACCTCTGTTCAAATCAGCATAATGGAGAATCAAAGGGTGGGTTGAAAATGACAATGATAGCATTTCGCAGGTTGGTGTTTATTAGAGTTTGTATCGACAGTATGAATGTTTGAGCACTTTTTCAAGGACATGCAGGTAGCTGCCAGTGGAAGTGATGGGAGCTGGTACAATTGCGACATTTAAAAGGCATTAGGATGAGTATGTGAATAGGAAGGGTTTAGAGGGATATCAGCCAAGTGCTAGCAAATGGAATGAAATGAGATGAGAATATCTGGTTGGTATGGACGAGTTGGACAGGAGGGACTGGTTCCAAGCTGTGCACCTCTGTGACTCTGTGCCTATGAATAGTCTATTGCAGAGAGTTTCAGGCAGGGCTTGGTTTGTGTGTCTCTCATGCGTACTCAGAATCTGCAAACCCTATGTCTCCAAATTTCCACAAGACTCTATGAAATAGAAAAAAAGAGGGACAGTGCTGAGGGAGTGCTGCACTGTCAGAGGGTCAGTACTGAGGGAGTGCTGCACTGTCAGAGGGTCAGTACTGAGGGAGCACCACACTGTCAGAGGGTCAGCACAGAGGGAGTGCTGCACTATCAGAGGGTCAGTACAGAGAGAGTGTCACAATGTCAGAGGGTCAGTACTGAGGGAGTGCTACACTGTCAATGGGTCAGTGCTGAGGGGAGTGCTAAACTGTCAATGGGTCAATACTGAGTGAGTGCTACATTGTCCATGAGTCAGTACTGAGGGAGTGCTGTACTGTCAGAGTGTCAGTTCTGATGGAGTGCTGTACTGTCAGAGGTTTTATCCTGAGATTGGGCCACACTGTCGCAGGGTCAGTATAGGGCCAGTTCCACACTGTCAGAGATTCAGTACTGAGGGAGTGCATCACTATCAGAGGATCAGTGTGGAGGGAGTGCTGTATTGTCAGAGGATCAGTGTGGAGGGTGTGCTGTATTGTCAGAGGATCAGTGTGGAGGGAGTGCTACATTGTCAGAGAGTCAGGACAGAAGGAGTGCAGCATTGTCAGAGAGTCAAGACAGAAGGAGTGCAGCATTGTCAGAGAGTCAGGACGGAGGGATTGCTGTGCAGTGAGAGAGTCAGTAATGATTAAGTGCGCACTGTCTGAGGGTCAGTGCTAATGGATGGCCATGCTGTCAGAGTGTCACACTGTGAGAGGGTTGCTACTGAGGGAGCGCTGCACTGTGAAAGGGTTAGAACTGAGGGAGCACCACACTCTGAGGGGGTTAGTACTGAGGGATCACCATGCTGTGAGGGGGTCAGTACTGAGGGAGCGCCGCACTATATGTCAGACAGTCAGTACTGAGTGATTGCTGCATTGCCAGAGGGTCAGTACTGAGAGAGTGATGCACACTGAAAGGGTCATTACTGAGGGAGTGTTACACGGTCAGTGTGTCAATTCTGAGGGAGTGTTGTTTCAGCGGGTCAGTACTGAGGGAGTGCTACACTGCCAAAGGGTCAGTACTGAGGCATTGCTGGTCTATCAGAAGTGCAGGAATGAGGCAGTGCCACTCTGTCAGAGTTTCAGTACTGAAGGAGTTCTGCTCTGTCGGAGGGTCCGTACTGAGGGAATGCCACACTGCAGAAATGTCAGTACTGAGCGAATGCTGCACTGTACAAA